>NW_027038701.1:12500-36154 GCF_034236695.1 Oncorhynchus nerka
TGACTGATCTACACAGGGTTGAATGCAGTGATTTTCAAAATTGCAGGTTATGTATATCAAAACACTTTTAGGCTGAATTTAATCACTTCCGGTTGCTTCAGGAAGCTTAGAATCAACACAGGTAGACCTCATAGTGGCCTGATGGATTGTCATCGAAGACAGGTTCATAAGGCAATATTAACCCACATAGGCTCTAGGTTGAATTTAGGGGAGCAGGCAATGTATTCCTATAAGGAGAGATGTCATTGTAGTCTGTGAGACCAAAAAACCCTGATTTACTGTTAAGGGTTAGTGCCACACGATCAAGGTTAGGCTTGCACAGATCGGGAGGACCTCAGGAATGTACCTGAGGTCAAATTGTGCTTCTCACCCTAACGGTTCTCTCACTGTCACCCAAAAGCAAATTACATTTTGGGCCAGGCTTAATTTTGGGCCTACATTTTTCACGGTCGCTGCACTCAGAGCGAGCTACGGTCAAGCGGGGCATCTCGTTGAACTCGGCACGGCCTTGAGAATATGGAAATGCCATTCAGGCTCTGTGTGTCTTTAAGCACCGCACTTTGTCACTCCATCCTTGCTGTGTGTGTGTGTGTGTGTGTGTGTGTGTGTGTGTGTGTGTGTGTGTGTGTGTGTGTGTGTGTGTGTGAGAGAGCTTTTCTTTGACATCTTTTGGGAAAAATGACTGATTTACAGTTCATGAGGGTTGTTTAATCACACATATGAAGTTTTAAAAGATCTGACCTTTTTAACCCTTCAAAACAGCACCTATGACACCATTTTAAGGCACTTCCGGTTGGCACAGGAAGCTGAACGTGAACACATATCCTCATTGGGGTAGGCTCTTACGGAATCCTGAGTTTGAAGTCTTTATGTTTAGAATTGACTGATCTACACAGGGTTGAATGCAGTGATTTTCAAAATTGCAGGTTATGTATATCAAAACACTTTTAGGCTGAATTTAATCACTTCCGGTTGCTTCAGGAAGCTTAGAATCAACACAGGTAGACCTCATAGTGGCCTGATGGATTGTCATCGAAGACAGGTTCATAAGGCAATATTAACCCACATAGGCTCTAGGTTGAATTTAGGGGAGCAGGCAATGTATTCCTATAAGGAGAGATGTCATTGTAGTCTGTGAGACCAAAAAACCCTGATTTACTGTTAAGGGTTAGTGCCACACGATCAAGGTTAGGCTTGCACAGATCGGGAGGACCTCAGGAATGTACCTGAGGTCAAATTGTGCTTCTCACCCTAACGGTTCTCTCACTGTCACCCAAAAGCAAATTACATTTTGGGCCAGGCTTAATTTTGGGCCTACATTTTTCACGGTCGCTGCACTCAGAGCGAGCTACGGTCAAGCGGGGCATCTCGTTGAACTCGGCACGGCCTTGAGAATATGGAAATGCCATTGCAGGCTCTGTGTGTCTTTAAGCACCGCACTTTGTCACTCCATCCCTGTGTGTGTGTGTGTGTGTGTGTGTGTGAGAGAGCTTTTCTTTGACATCTTTTGGGAAAAATGACTGATTGATTTACAGTTCATGAGGGTTGTTTAATCACACATATGAAGTTTTAAAAAGATCTGACCTTTTAACCCTTCAAAACAGCACCTATGACACCATTTTAAGGCACTTCCGGTTGGCACAGGAAGCTGAACGTGAACACATATCCTCATTGGGGTAGGCTCTTACGGAATCCTGAGTTTGAAGTCTTTATGTTTAGAATTGACTGATCTACACAGGGTTGAATGCAGTGATTTTCAAAATTGCAGGTTATGTATATCAAAACACTTTTAGGCTGAATTTAATCACTTCCGGTTGCTTCAGGAAGCTTAGAATCAACACAGGTAGACCTCATAGTGGCCTGATGGATTGTCATCGAAGACAGGTTCATAAGGCAATATTAACCCACATAGGCTCTAGGTTGAATTTAGGGGAGCAGGCAATGTATTCCTATAAGGAGAGATGTCATTGTAGTCTGTGAGACCAAAAACCCTGATTTACTGTTAAGGGTTAGTGCCACACGATCAAGGTTAGGCTTGCACAGATCGGGAGGACCTCAGGAATGTACCTGAGGTCAAATTGTGCTTCTCACCCTAACGGTTCTCTCACTGTCACCCAAAAGCAAATTACATTTTGGGCCAGGCTTAATTTTGGGCCTACATTTTTCACGGTCGCTGCACTCAGAGCGAGCTACGGTCAAGCGGGGCATCTCGTTGAACTCGGCACGGCCTTGAGAATATGGAAATGCCATTGCAGGCTCTGTGTGTCTTTAAGCACCGCACTTTGTCACTCCATCCTTGCTGTGTGTGTGTGTGTGTGTGTGTGTGTGTGTGTGTGTGTGTGTGTGTGTGAGAGAGCTTTTCTTTGACATCTTTTGGGAAAAATGACTGATTTACAGTTCATGAGGGTTGTTTAATCACACATATGAAGTTTTAAAAAGATCTGACCTTTTTAACCCTTCAAAACAGCACCTATGACACCATTTTAAGGCACTTCCGGTTGGCACAGGAAGCTGAACGTGAACACATATCCTCATTGGGGTAGGCTCTTACGGAATCCTGAGTTTGAAGTCTTTATGTTTAGAATTGACTGATCTACACAGGGTTGAATGCAGTGATTTTCAAAATTGCAGGTTATGTATATCAAAACACTTTTAGGCTGAATTTAATCACTTCCGGTTGCTTCAGGAAGCTTAGAATCAACACAGGTAGACCTCATAGTGGCCTGATGGATTGTCATCGAAGACAGGTTCATAAGGCAATATTAACCCACATAGGCTCTAGGTTGAATTTAGGGGAGCAGGCAATGTATTCCTATAAGGAGAGATGTCATTGTAGTCTGTGAGACCAAAAAACCCTGATTTACTGTTAAGGGTTAGTGCCACACGATCAAGGTTAGGCTTGCACAGATCGGGAGGACCTCAGGAATGTACCTGAGGTCAAATTGTGCTTCTCACCCTAACGGTTCTCTCACTGTCACCCAAAAGCAAATTACATTTTGGGCCAGGCTTAATTTTGGGCCTACATTTTTCACGGTCGCTGCACTCAGAGCGAGCTACGGTCAAGCGGGGCATCTCGTTGAACTCGGCACGGCCTTGAGAATATGGAAATGCCATTGCAGGCTCTGTGTGTCTTTAAGCACCGCACTTTGTCACTCCATCCTTGTGTGTGTGTGTGTGTGTGTGTGTGTGTGTGTGTGAGAGAGCTTTTCTTTGACATCTTTTGGGAAAAATGACTGATTTACAGTTCATGAGGGTTGTTTAATCACACATATGAAGTTTTAAAAAGATCTGACCTTTTTAACCCTTCAAAACAGCACCTATGACACCATTTTAAGGCACTTCCGGTTGGCACAGGAAGCTGAACGTGAACACATATCCTCATTGGGGTAGGCTCTTACGGAATCCTGAGTTTTAAGTCTTTATGTTTAGAATTGACTGATCTACACAGGGTTGAATGCAGTGATTTTCAAAATTGCAGGTTATGTATATCAAAACACTTTTAGGCTGAATTTAATCACTTCCGGTTGCTTCAGGAAGCTTAGAATCAACACAGGTAGACCTCATAGTGGCCTGATGGATTGTCATCGAAGACAGGTTCATAAGGCAATATTAACCCACATAGGCTCTAGGTTGAATTTAGGGGAGCAGGCAATGTATTCCTATAAGGAGAGATGTCATTGTAATCTGTGAGACCAAAAAACCCTGATTTACTGTTAAGGGTTAGTGCCACACGATCAAGGTTAGGCTTGCACAGATCGGGAGGACCTCAGGAATGTACCTGAGGTCAAATTGTGCTTCTCACCCTAACGGTTCTCTCACTGTCACCCAAAAGCAAATTACATTTTGGGCCAGGCTTAATTTTGGGCCTACTTTTTCACGGTCGCTGCACTCAGAGCGAGCTACGGTCAAGCGGGGCATCTCGTTGAACTCGGCACGGCCTTGAGAATATGGAAATGCCATTGCAGGCTCTGTGTGTCTTTAAGCACCGCACTTTGTCACTCCATCCTTGCTGTGTGTGTGTGTGGTGTGTGTGTGTGTGTTTCTGTGTGTGTGTGTGTGTGTGTGTGAGAGAGCTTTTCTTTGACATCTTTTGGGAAAAATGACTGATTTACAGTTCATGAGGGTTGTTTAATCACACATATGAAGTTTTAAAAAGATCTGACCTTTTTAACCCTTCAAAACAGCACCTATGACACCATTTTAAGGCACTTCCGGTTGGCACAGGAAGCTGAACGTGAACACATATCCTCATTGGGGTAGGCTCTTACGGAATCCTGAGTTTGAAGTCTTTATGTTTAGAATTGACTGATCTACACAGGGTTGAATGCAGTGATTTTCAAAATTGCAGGTTATGTATATCAAAACACTTTTAGGCTGAATTTAATCACTTCCGGTTGCTTCAGGAAGCTTAGAATCAACACAGGTAGACCTCATAGTGGCCTGATGGATTGTCATCGAAGACAGGTTCATAAGGCAATATTAACCCACATAGGCTCTAGGTTGAATTTAGGGAGCAGGCAATGTATTCCTATAAGGAGAGATGTCATTGTAGTCTGTGAGACCAAAAAACCCTGATTTACTGTTAAGGGTTAGTGCCACACGATCAAGGTTAGGCTTGCACAGATCGGGAGGACCTCAGGAATGTACCTGAGGTCAAATTGTGCTTCTCACCCTAACGGTTCTCTCACTGTCACCCAAAAGCAAATTACATTTTGGGCCAGGCTTAATTTTGGGCCTACATTTTTCACGGTCGCTGCACTCAGAGCGAGCTACGGTCAAGCGGGGCATCTCGTTGAACTCGGCACGGCCTTGAGAATATGGAAATGCCATTGCAGGCTCTGTGTGTCTTTAAGCACCGCACTTTGTCACTCCATCCTTGCTGTGTGTGTGTGTGTGTGTGTGTGTGTGTGTGTGTGAGAGAGCTTTTCTTTGACATCTTTTGGGAAAAATGACTGATTTACAGTTCATGAGGGTTGTTTAATCACACATATGAAGTTTTAAAAAGATCTGACCTTTTAACCTTCAAAACAGCACCTATGACACCATTTTAAGGCACTTCGGTTGGCACAGGAAGCTGAACGTGAACACATATCCTCATTGGGGTAGGCTCTTACGGAATCCTGAGTTTGAAGTCTTTATGTTTAGAATTGACTGATCTACACAGGGTTGAATGCAGTGATTTTCAAAATTGCAGGTTATGTATATCAAAACACTTTTAGGCTGAATTTAATCACTTCCGGTTGCTTCAGGAAGCTTAGAATCAACACAGGTAGACCTCATAGTGGCCTGATGGATTGTCATCGAAGACAGGTTCATAAGGCAATATTAACCCACATAGGCTCTAGGTTGAATTTAGGGAGCAGGCAATGTATTCCTATAAGGAGAGATGTCATTGTAGTCTGTGAGACCAAAAACCCTGATTTACTGTTAAGGGTTAGTGCCACACGATCAAGGTTAGGCTTGCACAGATCGGGAGGACCTCAGGAATGTACCTGAGGTCAAATTGTGCTCTCACCCTAACGGTTCTCTCACTGTCACCCAAAAGCAAATTACATTTTGGGCCAGGCTTAATTTTGGGCCTACATTTTTCACGGTCGCTGCACTCAGAGCGAGCTACGGTCAAGCGGGGCATCTCGTTGAACTCGGCACGGCCTTGAGAATATGGAAATGCCATTGCAGGCTCTGTGTGTCTTTAAGCACCGCACTTTGTCACTCCATCCTTGCTGTGTGTGTGTGTGTGTGTGTGTGTGTGTGTGTGTGTGTGTGTGTGTGTGTGTGTGTGTGTGTGTGTGTGTGTGTGTGTGTGTGAGAGAGCTTTTCTTTGACATCTTTTGGGAAAAATGACTGATTTACAGTTCATGAGGGTTGTTTAATCACACATATGAAGTTTTAAAAAGATCTGACCTTTTTAACCCTTCAAAACAGCACCTATGACACCATTTTAAGGCACTTCCGGTTGGCACAGGAAGCTGAACGTGAACACATATCCTCATTGGGGTAGGCTCTTACGGAATCCTGAGTTTGAAGTCTTTATGTTTAGAATTGACTGATCTACACAGGGTTGAATGCAGTGATTTTCAAAATTGCAGGTTATGTATATCAAAACACTTTTAGGCTGAATTTAATCACTTCCGGTTGCTTCAGGAAGCTTAGAATCAACACAGGTAGACCTCATAGTGGCCTGATGGATTGTCATCGAAGACAGGTTCATAAGGCAATATTAACCCACATAGGCTCTAGGTTGAATTTAGGGGAGCAGGCAATGTATTCCTATAAGGAGAGATGTCATTGTAGTCTGTGAGACCAAAAAACCCTGATTTACTGTTAAGGGTTAGTGCCACACGATCAAGGTTAGGCTTGCACAGATCGGGAGGACCTCAGGAATGTACCTGAGGTCAAATTGTGCTTCTCACCCTAACGGTTCTCTCACTGTCACCCAAAAGCAAATTACATTTTGGGCCAGGATTAATTTTGGGCCTACATTTTTCACGGTCGCTGCACTCAGAGCGAGCTACGGTCAAGCGGGGCATCTCGTTGAACTCGGCACGGCCTTGAGAATATGGAAATGCCATTGCAGGCTCTGTGTGTCTTTAAGCACCGCACTTTGTCACTCCATCCTTGCTGTGTGTGTGTGTGTGTGTGTGTGTGAGAGAGCTTTTCTTTGACATCTTTTGGGAAAAATGACTGATTTACAGTTCATGAGGGTTGTTTAATCACACATATGAAGTTTTAAAAGATCTGACCTTTTTAACCCTTCAAAACAGCACCTATGACACCATTTTAAGGCACTTCCGTCTGGCACAGGAAGCTGAACGTGAACACAT
This sequence comes from Oncorhynchus nerka, assembly GCF_034236695.1. NCBI lineage: Eukaryota > Metazoa > Chordata > Actinopteri > Salmoniformes > Salmonidae > Oncorhynchus > Oncorhynchus nerka. Next base: position 19,325 of record NW_027038701.1, read on the forward strand.
ATCCTCATTGGGGTAGGCTCTTACGGAATCCTGAGTTTGAAGTCTTTATGTTTAGAATTGACTGATCTACACAGGGTTGAATGCAGTGATTTTCAAAATTGCAGGTTATGTATATCAAAACACTTTTAGGCTGAATTTAATCACTTCCGGTTGCTTCAGGAAGCTTAGAATCAACACAGGTAGACCTCATAGTGGCCTGATGGATTGTCATCGAAGACAGGTTCATAAGGCAATATTAACCCACATAGGCTCTAGGTTGAATTTAGGGGAGCAGGCAATGTATTCCTATAAGGAGAGATGTCATTGTAGTCTGTGAGACCAAAAAACCCTGATTTACTGTTAAGGGTTAGTGCCACACGATCAAGGTTAGGCTTGCACAGATCGGGAGGACCTCAGGAATGTACCTGAGGTCAAATTGTGCTTCTCACCCTAACGGTTCTCTCACTGTCACCCAAAAGCAAATTACATTTTGGGCCAGGATTAATTTTGGGCCTACATTTTTCACGGTCGCTGCACTCAGAGCGAGCTACGGTCAAGCGGGGCATCTCGTTGAACTCGGCACGGCCTTGAGAATATGGAAATGCCATTGCAGGCTCTGTGTGTCTTTAAGCACCGCACTTTGTCACTCCACTCCATCCTTGCTGTGTGTGTGTGTGTGTGTGTGTGTGTGTGTGTGTGTGTGTGTGTGTGTGTGTGTGTGTGTGTGTGAGAGAGCTTTTCTTTGACATCTTTTGGGAAAAATGACTGATTTACAGTTCATGAGGGTTGTTTAATCACACATATGAAGTTTTAAAAAGATCTGACCTTTTTAACCCTTCAAAACAGCACCTATGACACCATTTTAAGGCACTTCCGGTCTGGCACAGGAAGCTGAACGTGAACACATATCCTCATTGGGGTAGGCTCTTACGGAATCCTGAGTTTGAAGTCTTTATGTTTAGAATTGACTGATCTACACAGGGTTGAATGCAGTGATTTTCAAAATTGCAGGTTATGTATATCAAAACACTTTTAGGCTGAATTTAATCACTTCCGGTTGCTTCAGGAAGCTTAGAATCAACACAGGTAGACCTCATAGTGGCCTGATGGATTGTCATCGAAGACAGGTTCATAAGGCAATATTAACCCACATAGGCTCTAGGTTGAATTTAGGGAGCAGGCAATGTATTCCTATAAGGAGAGATGTCATTGTAGTCTGTGAGACCAAAAAACCCTGATTTACTGTTAAGGTTAGTGCCACACGATCAAGGTTAGGCTTGCACAGATCGGGAGGACCTCAGGAATGTACCTGAGGTCAAATTGTGCTTCTCACCCTAACGGTTCTCTCACTGTCACCCAAAAGCAAATTACATTTTGGGCCAGGCTTAATTTTGGGCCTACATTTTTCACGGTCGCTGCACTCAGAGCGAGCTACGGTCAAGCGGGGCATCTCGTTGAACTCGGCACGGCCTTGAGAATATGGAAATGCCATTGCAGGCTCTGTGTGTCTTTAAGCACCGCACTTTGTCACTCCATCCTTGCTTGCTGTGTGTGTGTGTGTGTGTGTGTGTGTGTGTGTGTGTGTGTGTGTGTGTGTGTGTGTGTGTGTGTGTGTGTGTGTGTGTGTGTGTGTGTGTGTGTGAGAGAGCTTTTCTTTGACATCTTTTGGGAAAAATGACTGATTTACAGTTCATGAGGGTTGTTTAATCACACATATGAAGTTTTAAAAAGATCTGACCTTTTTAACCCTTCAAAACAGCACCTATGACACCATTTTAAGGCACTTCCGGTTGGCACAGGAAGCTGAACGTGAACACATATCCTCATTGGGGTAGGCTCTTACGGAATCCTGAGTTTGAAGTCTTTATGTTTAGAATTGACTGATCTACACAGGGTTGAATGCAGTGATTTTCAAAATTGCAGGTTATGTATATCAAAACACTTTTAGGCTGAATTTAATCACTTCCGGTTGCTTCAGGAAGCTTAGAATCAACACAGGTAGACCTCATAGTGGCCTGATGGATTGTCATCGAAGACAGGTTCATAAGGCAATATTAACCCACATAGGCTCTAGGTTGAATTTAGGGGAGCAGGCAATGTATTCCTATAAGGAGAGATGTCATTGTAGTCTGTGAGACCAAAAAACCCTGATTTACTGTTAAGGGTTAGTACCACACGATCAAGGTTAGGCTTGCACAGATCGGGAGGACCTCAGGAATGTACCTGAGGTCAAATTGTGCTTCTCACCCTAACGGTTCTCTCACTGTCACCCAAAAGCAAATTACATTTTGGGCCAGGCTTAATTTTGGGGCTACATTTTTCACGGTTGCTGCACTCAGAGCGAGCTACGATCAAGCGGGGCATCTCGTTGAACTCGGCACGGCCTTGAGAATATGGAAATGCCATTGCAGGCTCTGTGTGTCTTTAAGCACCGCACTTTGTCACTCCATCCTTGCTGTGTGTGTGTGTGTGTGTGTGTGTGTGTGTGTGTGTGAGAGAGCTTTTCTTTGACATCTTTTGGGAAAAATGACAGATTTACAGTTCATGAGGGTTGTTTAATCACACATATGAAGTTTTAAAAAGATCTGACCTTTTTAACCCTTCAAAACAGCACCTATGACACCATTTTAAGGCACTTCCGGTTGGCACAGGAAGCTGAACGTGAACACATATCCTCATTGGGGTAGGCTCTTACGGAATCCTGAGTTTGAAGTCATTATGTTTAGAATTGACTGATCTACACAGGGTTGAATGCAGTGATTTTCAAAATTGCAGGTAATGTATATCAAAACACTTAGGCTGAATTTAATCACTTCCGGTTGCTTCAGGAAGCTTAGAATCAACACAGGTAGACCTCATAGTGGCCTGATGGATTGTCATCGAAGACAGGTTCATAAGGCAATATTAACCCACATAGGCTCTAGGTTGAATTTAGGGGAGCAGGCAATGTATTCCTATAAGGAGAGATGTCATTGTAGTCTGTGAGACCAAAAAACCCTGATTTACTGTTAAGGGTTAGTGCCACACGATCAAGGTTAGGCTTGCACAGATCGGGAGGACCTCAGGAATGTACCTGAGGTCAAATTGTGCTTCTCACCCTAACGGTTCTCTCACTGTCACCCAAAAGCAAATTACATTTTGGGCCAGGCTTAATTTTGGGCCTACATTTTTCACGGTCGCTGCACTCAGAGCGAGCTACGGTCAAGCGGGGCATCTCGTTGAACTCGGCACGGCCTTGAGAATATGGAAATGCCATTGCAGGCTCTGTGTGTCTTTAAGCACCGCACTTTGTCACTCCATCCTTGCTGTGTGTGTGTGTGTGTGTGTGTGTGTGTGTGTGTGTGTGTGTGTGTGTGTGTGTGAGAGAGCTTTTCTTTGACATCTTTTGGGAAAAATGACTGATTTACAGTTCATGAGGGTTGTTTAATCACACATATGAAGTTTTAAAAAGATCTGACCTTTTTAACCCTTCAAAACAGCACCTATGACACCATTTTAAGGCACTTCCGGTTGGCACAGGAAGCTGAACGTGAACACATATCCTCATTGGGGTAGGCTCTTACGGAATCCTGAGTTTGAAGTCTTTATGTTTAGAATTGACTGATCTACACAGGGTTGAATGCAGTGATTTTCAAAATTGCAGGTTATGTATATCAAAACACTTTTAGGCTGAATTTAATCACTTCCGGTTGCTTCAGGAAGCTTAGAATCAACACAGGTAGACCTCATAGTGGCCTGATGGATTGTCATCGAAGACAGGTTCATAAGGCAATATTAACCCACATAGGCTCTAGGTTGAATTTAGGGGAGCAGGCAATGTATTCCTATAAGGAGAGATGTCATTGTAGTCTGTGAGACCAAAAACCCTGATTTACTGTTAAGGGTTAGTGCCACACGATCAAGGTTAGGCTTGCACAGATCGGGAGGACCTCAGGAATATACCTGAGGTCAAATTGTGCTTCTCACCCTAACGGTTCTCTCACTGTCACCCAAAAGCAAATTACATTTAGGGCCAGGCTTAATTTTGGGCCTACTTTTTTCACGGTCGCTGCACTCAGAGCGAGCTACGGTCAAGCGGGGCATCTCGTTGAACTCGGCACGGCCTTGAGAATATGGAAATGCCATTGCAGGCTCTGTGTGTCTTTAAGCACCGCACTTTGTCACTCCATCCTTGCTGTGTGTGTGTGTGTGTGTGAGAGAGCTTTTCTTTGACATCTTTTGGGAAAAATGACTGATTTACAGTTCATGAGGGTTGTTTAATCACACATATGAAGTTTTAAAAAGATCTGACCTTTTTAACCCTTCAAAACAGCACCTATGACACCATTTTAAGGCACTTCCGGTTGGCACAGGAAGCTGAACGTGAACACATATCCTCATTGGGGTAGGCTCTTACGGAATCCTGAGTTTGAAGTCTTTATGTTTAGAATTGACTGATCTACACAGGGTTGAATGCAGTGATTTTCAAAATTGCAGGTTATGTATATCAAAACACTTTTAGGCTGAATTTAATCACTTCCGGTTGCTTCAGGAAGCTTAGAATCAACACAGGTAGACCTCATAGTGGCCTGATGGATTGTCATCGAAGACAGGTTCATAAGGCAATATTAACCCACATAGGCTCTAGGTTGAATTTAGGGAGCAGGCAATGTATTCCTATAAGGAGAGATGTCATTGTAGTCTGTGAGACCAAAAACCCTGATTTACTGTTAAGGGTTAGTGCCACACGATCAAGGTTAGGCTTGCACAGATCGGGAGGACCTCAGGAATGTACCTGAGGTCAAATTGTGCTTCTCACCCTAACGGTTCTCTCACTGTCACCCAAAAGCAAATTACATTTTGGGCCAGGCTTAATTTTGGGCCTACATTTTTCACGGTCGCTGCACTCAGAGCGAGCTACGGTCAAGCGGGGCATCTCGTTGAACTCGGCACGGCCTTGAGAATATGGAAATGCCATTGCAGGCTCTGTGTGTCTTTAAGCACCGCACTTTGTCACTCCATCCTTGCTGTGTGTGTGTGTGTGTGTGTGTGTGTGTGTGTGTGTGTGTGTGTGTGTGTGTGTGTGTGTGTGTGTGTGTGTGTGTGAGAGAGCTTTTCTTTGACATCTGTTGGGAAAAATGACTGATTTACAGTTCATGAGGGTTGATTAATCACACATATGAAGTTTTAAAAGATCTGACCTTTTTAACCCTTCAAAACAGCACCTATGACACCATTTTAAGGCACTTCCGTCTGGCACAGGAAGCTGAACGTGAACACATATCCTCATTGGGGTAGGCTCTTACGGAATCCTGAGTTTGAAGTCTTTATGTTTAGAATTGACTGATCTACACAGGGTTGAATGCAGTGATTTTCAAAATTGCAGGTTATGTATATCAAAACACTTTTAGGCTGAATTTAATCACTTCCGGTTGCTTCAGGAAGCTTAGAATCAACACAGGTAGACCTCATAGTGGCCTGATGGATTGTCATCGAAGACAGGTTCATAAGGCAATATTAACCCACATAGGCTCTAGGTTGAATTTAGGGGAGCAGGCAATGTATTCCTATAAGGAGAGATGTCATTGTAGTCTGTGAGACCAAAAAACCCTGATTTACTGTTAAGGGTTAGTGCCACACGATCAAGGTTAGGCTTGCACAGATCGGGAGGACCTCAGGAATGTACCTGAGGTCAAATTGTGCTTCTCACCCTAACGGTTCTCTCACTGTCACCCAAAAGCAAATTACATTTTGGGCCAGGCTTAATTTTGGGCCTACATTTTTCACGGTCGCTGCACTCAGAGCGAGCTACGGTCAAGCGGGGCATCTCGTTGAACTCGGCACGGCCTTGAGAATATGGAAATGCCATTGCAGGCTCTGTGTGTCTTTAAGCACCGCACTTTGTCACTCCATCCTTGCTGTGTGTGTGTGTGTGTGAGAGAGCTTTTCTTTGACATCTTTTGGGAAAAATGACTGATTTACAGTTCATGAGGGTTGTTTAATCACACATATGAAGTTTTAAAAAGATCTGACCTTTTTAACCCTTCAAAACAGCACCTATGACACCATTTTAAGGCACTTCCGTCTGGCACAGGAAGCTGAACGTGAACACATATCCTCATTGGGGTAGGCTCTTACGGAATCCTGAGTTTGAAGTCTTTATGTTTAGAATTGACTGATCTACACAGGGTTGAATGCAGTGATTTTCAAAATTGCAGGTTATGTATATCAAAACACTTTTAGGCTGAATTTAATCACTTCCGGTTGCTTCAGGAAGCTTAGAATCAACACAGGTAGACCTCATAGTGGCCTGATGGATTGTCATCGAAGACAGGTTCATAAGGCAATATTAACCCACATAGGCTCTAGGTTGAATTTAGGGGAGCAGGCAATGTATTCCTATAAGGAGAGATGTCATTGTAGTCTGTGAGACCAAAAAACCCTGATTTACTGTTAAGGGTTAGTGCCACACGATCAAGGTTAGGCTTGCACAGATCGGGAGGACCTCAGGAATGTACCTGAGGTCAAATTGTGCTTCTCACCCTAACGGTTCTCTCACTGTCACCCAAAAGCAAATTACATTTTGGGCCAGGCTTAATTTTGGGCCTACTTTTTCACGGTCGCTGCACTCAGAGCGAGCTACGGTCAAGCGGGGCATCTCGTTGAACTCGGCACGGCCTTGAGAATATGGAAATGCCATTGCAGGCTCTGTGTGTCTTTAAGCACCGCACTTTGTCACTCCATCCTTGCTGTGTGTGTGTGTGTGTGTGTGTGTGTGTGTGTGTGTGTGTGTGTGTGTGAGAGAGCTTTTCTTTGACATCTTTTGGGAAAAATGACTGATTTACAGTTCATGAGGGTTGTTTAATCACACATATGAAGTTTTAAAAAGATCTGACCTTTTTAACCCTTCAAAACAGCACCTATGACACCATTTTAAGGCACTTCCGTCTGGCACAGGAAGCTGAACGTGAACACATATCCTCATTGGGGTAGGCTCTTACGGAATCCTGAGTTTGAAGTCTTTATGTTTAGAATTGACTGATCTACACAGGGTTGAATGCAGTGATTTTCAAAATTGCAGGTTATGTATATCAAAACACTTTTAGGCTGAATTTAATCACTTCCGGTTGCTTCAGGAAGCTTAGAATCAACACAGGTAGACCTCATAGTGGCCTGATGGATTGTCATCGAAGACAGGTTCATAAGGCAATATTAACCCACATAGGCTCTAGGTTGAATTTAGGGGAGCAGGCAATGTATTCCTATAAGGAGAGATGTCATTGTAATCTGTGAGACCAAAAAAAACTGATTTACTGTTAAGGGTTAGTGCCACACGGTCAAGGTTAGGCTTGCACAGATCGGGAGGACCTCAGGAATGTACCTGAGGTCAAATTGTGCTTCTCACCCTAACGGTTCTCTCACTGTCACCCAAAAGCAAATTACATTTTGGGCCAGGATTAATTTTGGGCCTACGCCTCCTTTGAATTCCATGCTGTCACAGTTACCAGCCCTTTCAAGCTTAACATCCTTATCATTTATCGCCCTCCAGGTTCCCTCGGAGAGTTCATCAATGAGCTTGATGCCTTGATAAGCTCCTTTCCTGAGGACGGCTCACCTCTCACAGTTCTGGGCGACTTTAACCTCCCCACGTCTACCTTTGACTCATTCCTCTCTGCCTCCTTCTTTCCACTCCTCTCCTCTTTTGACCTCACCCTCTCACCTTCCCCCTACTCACAAGGCAGGCAATACGCTCGACCTCATCTTTACTAGATGCTGTTCCTCCACTAACCTCATTGCAACTCCCCTCCAAGTCTCCGACCACTACCTTGTATCCTTTTCCCTCTCGCTCTCATCCAACACTTCCCACACTGCCCCTACTCGGATGGTATCGCGCCGTCCCAACCTTCGCTCTCTCTCTCCCCGCTACTCTCTCCTCTTCCATCCTATCATCTCTTCCCTCTGCTCAAACCTTCTCCAACCTATCTCCTGATTCTGCCTCCTCAACCCTCCTCTCCTCCTTTCTGCATCCTTTGACTCTCTATGTCCCCTATCCTCCAGGCCGGCTCGGTCCTCCCCTCCCGCTCCGTGGCTCGACGACTCATTGCGAGCTCACAGAACAGGGCTCCGGGCAGCCGAGCGGAAATGGAGGAAAACTCGCCTCCCTGCAGACCTGGCATCCTTTCCTCCCTCTCTCTACATTTTCCTCCTCTGTCTCTGCTGCTAAAGCCACTTTCTACCACTCTAAATTCCAAGCATCTGCCTCTAACCCTAGGAAGCTCTTTGCCACCTTCTCCTCCCTCCTGAATCCTCCTCTCCCCCTCCCCCTCCTCCCCTCTCTGCAGACATCTCGCGTCTTGTGACGGCCGGCCGCCCAACAACCTGCCCGCTTGACCCTATCCCCTCCTCTCTTCTCCAGACCATCTCCGGTGACCTTCTCCCTTACCTCACCTCGCTCATCAACTCATCCCTGACCGCTGGCTACGTCCCTCCCGTCTTCAAGAGAGCGAGAGTTGCACCCCTTCTGAAAAAACCTACACTCGATCCCTCCGATGTCAACAACTACAGACCAGTATCCCTTCTTTCTTTTCTCTCCAAAACTCTTGAACGTGCCGTCCTTGGCCAGCTCTCCCGCTATCTCTCTCAGAATGACCTTCTTGATCCAAATCAGTCAGGTTTCAAGACTAGTCATTCAACTGAGACTGCTCTTCTCTGTATCACGGAGGCGCTCCGCACTGCTAAAGCTAACTCTCTCTCCTCTGCTCTCATCCTTCTAGACCTATCGGCTGCCTTCGATACTGTGAACCATCAGATCCTCCTCTCCACCCTCTCCGAGTTGGGCATCTCCGGCGCGGCCCACGCTTGGATTGCGTCCTACCTGACAGGTCGCTCCTACCAGGTGGCGTGGCGAGAATCCGTCTCCTCACCACGTGCTCTCACCACTGGTGTCCCCCAGGGCTCTGTTCTAGGCCCTCTCCTATTCTCGCTATACACCAAGTCACTTGGCTCTGTCATAACCTCACATGGTCTCTCCTATCATTGCTATGCAGACGACACACAATTAATCTTCTCCTTTCCCCCTTCTGACGACCAGGTGGCGAATCGCATCTCTGCATGTCTGGCAGACATATCAGTGTGGATGACGGATCATCACCTCAAGCTGAACCTCGGCAAGACGGAGCTGCTCTTCCTCCCGGGGAAGGACTGCCCGTTCCATGATCTCGCCATCACGGTTGACAACTCCATTGTGTCCTCCTCCCAGAGCGCTAAGAACCTTGGCGTGATCCTGGACAACACCCTGTCGTTCTCAAATAACATCAAGGCGGTGGCCCGTTCCTGTAGGTTCATGCTCTACAACATCCGCAGAGTACGACCCTGCCTCACACAGGAAGCGGCGCAGGTCCTAATCCAGGCACTTGTCATCTCCCGTCTGGATTACTGCAACTCGCTGTTGGCTGGGCTCCCTGCCTGTGCCATTAAACCCCTACAACTCATCCAGAACGCCGCAGCCCGTCTGGTGTTCAACCTTCCCAAGTTCTCTCACGTCACCCCGCTCCTCCGCTCTCTCCACTGGCTTCCAGTTGAAGCTCGCATCCGCTACAAGACCATGGTGCTTGCCTACGGAGCTGTGAGGGAACGGCACCTCACTACCTCCAGGCTCTGATCAGGCCCTACACCCAAACAAGGGCACTGCGTTCATCCACCTCTGGCCTGCTCGCCTCCCTACCACTGAGGAAGTACAGTTCCCGCTCAGCCCAGTCAAAACTGTTCGCTGCTCTGGCCCCCAATGGTGGAACAAACTCCCTCACGACGCCAGGACAGCGGAGTCAATCACCACCTTCCGGTTAAATGTAAATGTCCCCAACTTGACTATATATTTGTATCTAAATATTTGCACATTTCCCCTCCAGTCCCCAAACTCCAATATTTTTGCTCATTCTATGAAAATTGACACTATCATCCAACCGCCATGTAAATGCATCTTTAAACTGCATTGACTCCTTGTCCAAGTCCTGAATCCACTATAAGGCCATATGAACCACATTCAAAGCACTAAATTACCTTTCCCCCGAAGCTCCGATCTGATCTACCAGCTCAATAGTGGTCAACTGAAACCATACTCACCATCTCAGGGGGTGCTGAGATCATCAACCACTGACCTCCACACCATCCTCAAAACCAGCAGTCCTCTTTTGGAGGCAGATTGGTCAGTGCTCCTGTATGGCACCAACATTGTGGATTTTCATCCAATACTTCTGGACTATGAGAACATTCTTTGGACAATAAAATTAGGTAAAATGGAAGCTGGCTACAGTCTCAGTTTTATCCTCCAAGACAGTGTGAGGATGTGTAACAACAATACCTGTGGTTTAACTTGATGATCAGGGCCAGATTACCAAATGGGCACGCAGGGCACCTGCCCTGTGGGACCCGACCTCCAGGGAATATCATCATAACATCCAAAACGAAAAGTATTGTGGATGTATATTACAGTACGTGGACGTTTTACAATTTGTGAGCTCGTTTCATAGTTTGTAGCCATGTTTTATATAAATTTGTGCATATTTTGTAGAAATTCCTGAGCATTTAAACATTTTTAGTGGGGATGTTGTATATCAATTTTCTTACTGGTGCTCTTCCATGCCGTCCTTAGGAGGGGTGCGTCACTTGAGTAGGTTGAGTCACTGACGTGATCTTCCTGTTACATTTACATTACATTTAAGTCATTTAGCAGACGCTCTTATCCAGAGCGACTTACAAATTGGTGCGTTCACCTTAAGACATCCAGTGGAACAGCCACTTTACAATAGTGCATCTAAATCTTTTAAGGGGGGGTGAGAAGGGATTACTTTATCCTATCCTAGGTATTCCTGAAAGAGGTGGGGTTTCAGGTGTCTCCGGAAGGTGGTGATTGACTCCGCTGTCCTGGCGTCGTGAGGGAGTTTGTTCCACCATTGGGGGCCAGAGCAGCGAACAGTTTTGACTGGGCTGCGCGCGGGAACTGTACTTCCTCAGTGGTAGGGAGGCGAGCAGGCCAGAGGTGGATGAACGCAGTGCCCTTGTTTGGGTGTAGGGCCTGATCAGAGCCTGGAGGTACTGAGGTGCCGTTCCCCTCACAGCTCCGTAGGCAAGCACCATGGTCTTGTAGCGGATGCGAGCTTCAACTGGAAGCCAGTGGAGAGAGCGGAGGAGCGGGGTGACGTGAGAGAACTTGGGAAGGTTGAACACCAGACGGGCTGCGGCGTTCCTGTCTGGGTTGGCGCACCCCCTTGGGTTGTGCCGTAGCGGAGATCTTTGTGGGCTATACTCGGCCTTGTCTCAGGATGGTAAGTTGGTGGTTGAAGATATCCCTCTAGTGGTGTGGGGGCTGTGCTTTGGCAAAGTGGGTAGGGTTATATCCTTAAAACCTTGAGAGAATTGAGACATGGATTGTGTGTGTCATTCAGAGGGTGATTCGGCAAGACAACTGTTAATTGCCTTTGAACGGGGTATGGTAGTAGGTGCCAGGCGCACCGGGTTAAGTGTGTCAAGAACTGCAACACTGCTGTTTTTTTTCATGCTCAACAGTTTCCCATGTGTATCAAGAATGGTCCATCACCCAAAGGACGTCCAGCCAACTTGACACAACATCCCTGTGAAACGCTTAGGGCAGCTTATAGAGTCCATGCCCAGACGAATTGAGGCTGTTCTGAGAGGAAAAAGGTGTGCAACTCAATATTTGAAAGACGTTCCTAATGTTTTGTGCACTCAGTGTATGTAGTCCTACATGTTTTTAAATAGTACAGTATCACAAACCACAGAACAAATCCATATAAAGTGTGGGCCTGTAGTATCTGTAAATCAACTAAACATTGTTTTTTATTTCCATAATGCAGATAATAAAGCATCGTTGTTCATGTAATAATCTAATATTAGCATTATAACTCTAGGAAGAGGAAATGGTCATAAAATCAAATAGATGAAAAGACTTGTGAAAAGACAAAAAATGTTTTTGAACTACAACTTATTTTATTTAAAAATGTCAAATTCAGTGCAAAGTAATGTAGTGCATTGGTGTCTAGATCCCTGTTGGGTGGCAAAGTGTCACACGAATCCTGTGGGGAGAGAAAACAAAAACCGTACTTTTGCATTGGAATGTTACATATACAGGATGTACATAAATGGGCATAAACACGTGACACAGAAAATACAAATATTGACATTTAGGAATTCAAAATACATCAAAATATATTTTGTTCTGTCTATGGAATATATCAACATTTTTTAAATTTTTATATATGTATAAAATATACTTGTCTGTACAGTAAGTCAATTTAGGAAATCTAAAATGCACAAAAATATGTTTCTGTAATGTCTAAAATAAAATATATGTGTATAATATATACTTGTCTATAGCATAAAGCAATGCAGAAGCATTGTAAATGATGATAGAACACATCAAATTAATGTGAACATGAAGATGGACACAAAGGAGAGATTTAATTAAAAAATCATATTTTAATACGTTTTTAATGCTGAAGTTTTTTAAGGCTGAAAAAAATCTATGTATGGCAAATCCCCTCTTTGCAAACGGGCTGCTGGACAAAAATAGTTAATATCCTTGCTACTTCAGCCATTTGCTATGTTAAAGTAAAATCTCAGTTAATGATGAATGGATACAATTTGGAAGGATTTTCCAGAGTCATACCTCAGTAGGGTAGAGTGGCAGGTGGCACAACCATTGGTGCCATGAGGTCAAAGTGTGAAGGAGGGCGCAAGCCAGAGAGCTGTAGGAAGCAGTCCAGGCCCACGGCTTGGAGGCTTTGAGTTGGTCCCATCATGGCAATGCATTGTAGGGTATCCACTGCCCCATAGACCTGCTGGTAGTGGGAAAGGTGTTAGCAGGAGACCACCAGGGACATCTATGATCGGCTGACACGGTCTTGGTTAAACCACATGTATTCTAAAGCAATATTCACCTGCTTTCATAGAGTAAGGATTCATTCCTTTGGGGACACTGCCAATGTTCCCCTGATATCCATATGTCCCCATCGATGGAGGTGGTGGTGCACACTTGTTCTGTAAAACACATCAACGCATTTTCCAAATTGTTAGTAATATTATCAGTTGAAATACAATGGTTCACTGTTTTTCATTTCATTGAATTTAAGTGTGTGCCTTGGGCTTAGTTTTGTTAACCCATCTGTGCAGAGTTGGATCCCAGACAATCTGAGGAAGAAGATATTAGCAATTTTTTCATTTGAATCCACTCAATTGTCTCTACATAGAATATAGTGTTAATAACCAGTTCCTTACAGATCTGTCTTTGTCCTCGGGTAGATTAACCTCCTTCTTATTAACTCTTCCACTCCCAAAGGCCCAGCTGAGCCAACCTCCACTGTTATTGTGAACAGCAGGGGTCTCGGGCTCAGCCACCGGCCGGCTGCCAGTCTGGCACTGAGGGTTGGCCTCGGAGTGTTCCGGCTTCGTGATAGACATCATAGCAGGATGCTCAACATATCTAAGTCGGACATCTGTAATAAGTAGGAGAAGTCAGGCCACTCTGCTCATGTCACCATACAGAGCAATTACTAGCTGACAGGTAGGAACGTCTCGCTCTGATACTCTGTTACAACCCAATCTTAACCTACACACAGTCACAGGGATTACTGGGAGGTTACTCCAGGACTCTGCCATCACATTGTTTTGGTTGCAAAATCAACAATTCCCTGCATATTATGTGAGGGCTTACAAATGTGACCAATCACCAAACTTTCTGCATAAAATAGTCACATCATCACGCTATCACAATGGTCATTTCTTTACTAATTAGGTAAGCTTAAGTGACCTCTTCTCTTGGAATAGAAATCCATAGGTGGAGTACACGCTCTACCATCACATTTCCTACTTTCGCACAGTGACAGTAGCTGCTGTATGAATTCCCTCCCTCTGTGCAGGGACACTGGCTGTGAGGAGGATGTTCTCCCTCTTTTCAGGGATGAGGATACCCTCCCTCTCAGCAGGGACACTAGCCTTTGGGACAATCCCCTCCCTGTGCGCAGGGACGCTGGCCATTGGGACGATTCCCTTCCTATGCGCAGAGACACTGGCCATCAGGAGGATCCACTCCTTTTGTGCAGGGATGAGGCCTGATGCTCTGAGGATCTTCTTCTTCTGCGCAGTGATAGAAGATGCTGGAAGAATCCCCTCCCTCTGTGACGGGATGAGGCCTGATGCTCGGAGGATCCCCTCCCTCTGTGCAGGGATGAGACCTGATGGTCGGAGGATCCCCTCCCTCTGTGCAGGGATGAGACCTGATGGTCGGAGGATCCCCTCCCTCTGTGCAGGGATGAGACCTGATGGTCGGAGGATCTCCTCCCTCTGTGCAGCGATGCTAGCTGCTGAGAGAATCCGCTCCCTCTGTGCAGGGACACTGGCTGTTTGGAGAATCCCCTCCCTCTGTGCAGGGACACTGGCTGTTTGGAGGATCCCCTCCCTCTGTACAGGGACACTGGCTGTTTGGAGAATCCCCTCCCTCTGTGCAGGGACACTGGCTGTTTGGAGAATCCCCTACCTCTGTGCAGGGACACTGGCTGTTTGGAGGATCCCCTCCCTCTGTACAGGGACACTGGCTGTTTGGAGAATCCCCTCCCTCTGTGCAGGGACACTGGCTGTTTGGAGAATCCCCTACCTCTGTGCAGGGACACTGGCTGTTTGGAGGATCCCCTCCCTCTGTACAGGGACACTGGCTGTTTGGAGAATCCCCTCCCTCTGTGCAAGGACACTGGCTGTTTGGAGAATCCCCTACCTCTGTACAGGGACACTGGCTGTTCGGAGGATCCCCTCCCTCTGTGCAGTGATGCTAGCTGCTGGGAGAATCCCCTCCCTCTGTACAGGGACACTGGCTGTTCGGAGGATCCCCTCCCTCTGTGCAGTGATGCTAGCTGCTGGGAGAATCCCCTCCCTCTGTGCAGGGATGAGGCATGATGCTCGGAGGATCTCCTCTCTCTACACAGCAACTTTGGCTGCTGTGATGATCTGCAGGTATAATATAGAGCATATAGTCATTCCTAAAAAAATCCTCAACCACTTGGAATCTATAACATAATTGACACATACACTGAGTGTATTAAACATTATTAAGAACACCTTCTCTTTCTGTGACATAGACTAATCAGGTGAAAGCTATTATCCCTTATTGATATTAATTGTTAAATCTTCTTCTCAGTGTAGATGTAGGGGAGGAGACAGGTTAAAGATTGATTTGTAGACAATTGAGACATGGATTGTGTATGTGTGTCATTCAGAGGGTGAATGGGCAAGACCAAAGATTTAAGTCCCTTTGAACAGAGTATGGTAGTAGGTGCCAGAAGCACCGGTTTGTGTCAAGAACTGCCATGTTGTTGGGTTTTTCAACAATGGTCCACCACCAAGGGGGGAAACTCAATGGGAAGGTGTTCTTAATGTTTTGTTCACTCAGTGTAGATCAATCCCTAGCATATACTTTTGTATGTGTACTGATACTGTAAATACAAATTATATTAATGTTATCTACAATATATTATAATACCGTAAGCCTCCCTGCTGCAGGGGCATTTCCTCATATAATTTTGAGCTGATTTTCTTCACTTTAGCAATATTTTGTATCTTTGATCATTTTCACATTTATTGTGTTTGGAATGGCCCTGTTACTACAGGAGATGATGCTATCATAAAGTATTTGATGTACGTATGTAGTATAATTACCCATAATGCTCACTGACTGAACATTTCAGAGATAGCATTAACAATTGTACATGAGACAGTGCTTCCAGATATTGAGGTATCTTCCTTCTGAGGAATGTAAAACAAATCTGGTGTGTGAGTACTCACATGAAAGGTATCCATGATTCTAGATTAAGCCAATCATGTATTTGATTACCATCCTATGGGTCAGCAATGGAATGATTGCTACACAGCTTTCAGGCGACTTTATGTCTTGGGCCTGGATGAATCATTGAAATACGAGTAATATTGTGAATTTGTGATGCATAATTGCCATTGTGATTTGGAATATTCCATCAAAGTTATTTGTTTTGACAGTCAAAATAACTAACTCTTACGGTGAATCATTTGACTTGAGTTGACAGAAGTAGCAACTTTATATTCTGACCTAGACACTGATTTGTGCAATGCCCAATGCATAATCTATGCATGTTATTGGCCGAGGGTCTCATAGTCCAAAAACAGCATTGGCCATTGGACTGCTCAGACAAAACAACTAACTTTTACGATTAATCACTTGACTGGAGTAACTTGAGTTCGGAACTAAAACATTAAAAGTAGGCTATAGCTTGATGCATATCCTCATCTCACACTGTCTTGGAGGATAAAACTGAGACTGTAGCCAGCTTCCATTTTACCTAATTTTATTGTCCAAAGAATGTTCTCATAGTCCAGAAGTATTGGATGAAAATCCACAATGTTGGTGCCATACAGGAGCACTGACCAATCTGCCTCCAATAGAGGACTGCTGGTTTTGAGGATGGTGTGGAGGTCAGTGGTTGATGATCTCAGCACCCCCTGAGATGGTGAGTATGGTTTCAGTTGACCACTATTGTGCTGGTAGATCAGATCGGAGCTTCGGGGAAAGGTAATTTAGTGCTTTGAATGTGGTTCATATGGCCTTATTCAGGACTTGGACAAGGAGTCAATGCAGTTTAAAGATGCATTTACATGGGGGTTTGGATGATAGTGTCACATTTCTTAGAATGAACGAAAATATTGGAGTTTGGGGACTGGAGGGGATAATAGTCAAGTTGGGAAATGTGCAAATATTTAGATACAAATATATAGTCAAGTTGGGGATTATTCAGATATTCCTGTTGAAAAGAGAAAGACAGAAAGATATAATCT
>NW_027038702.1:0-36182 GCF_034236695.1 Oncorhynchus nerka
CTATATACTGTAGACCTGATAAAACAACCCCCACTATATGCCTTAGACCTGATAAAACAACCCCACTATATACTGTAGACTCCGATAAACAACCCCACTATATACTGTAGACCTGGTTAAAAACAACCCCCACTATATACTGTAGACCTGATAAAAAAACTATATACTGTAGACCCAACTATATACTGTAGACCTGATAAAACAACCCCACTATATACTGTAGACCTGATAAAACAAAAACAACTGATAAACAACCCCCACTATATACTGTAGACCTGATAAACAACCCCCATGTATATACTGTAGACCTGATAAAACAACCCCACTATATACTGTAGACCTGATAAAACAAACCCACTATATACCGAAGACCTGATAAAACAACCCCATGTATATATAGACCTGATAAAACAACCCCACTATATACTGTAGACCTGATAAAAAACCCCCACTATATACTGTAGACCTGGATAAAAACAACCCCCACTATATACTGTAGACCTGATAAAACAACCCCCACTATATACTGTAGACCTGATAAAACAACCCCCACTATATACTGTAGACCTGATAAAAACAACCCCCCACTATATACTGTGGTGACCTGATAAAACAACCCCGCTGGGATAAACAACCCCACACCATATACTGTAGACCTGAGTAAAAACAACCCATGTATATACTGTAGACCTGATAAAACAACCCCCACTATATACAGGCACCTGATAAAACAACCCCATGTATATACTGTAGACCTGATAAAACAACCCCCACTATATACTGTAGACCTGATAAAACAACCCCCATGTATATACTGAGCCTGATAAAACAACCCCCACCTATACTGTAGACCTGATAAAACAACCCCCACTATATACTGTAGACCTGATAAAACAACCCCCCCACTATATACTGTAGACCTTATAAAACAACCCCCACTATATACTGTAGACCTGATAAAACAACCCCCCATGTATATACTGTAGACCTGATAAAACAACCCCCACTATATACTGTAGACCTGATAAAACAACCTTCCACACTATATACTGTGTAGACAGTAAAAACAACCCCATGTATATACCGTGACCTGATAAAACAACCCCCACTATATACTGTAGACCTGATAAACAACCCCCATGTATATACTGTAGACTGATAAAACAACCCCCACTATATACTGTAGACCTGATAAAACAAACCCACTATATACTGTAGACCTGATAAAAACAAACCACTATATACTGTAGACCTGATAAACAAACCCCCACTATATACTGTAGACCTGATAAAACAAACCCACTATATACTGTAGACCTGATAAACAACCCCTACTATATACTGTAGACCTGATAAAACAACCCCCACTATATACTGTAGACCTGATAAACAACCCCACTATATACTGTAGACCTGATAAAACAACCCCACTATATACTGTAGACCTGATAAACAAATCCCCACTATATACTGTAGACCTGATAAAACAACCCCACTATATACTGTAGACCTGATAAAAACAACCCCCCCATGTATATTTGTAGACCTGATAAACAACCCCCTCACTATATACTGTAGACCTGATAAAACAACCCCACTGATAAAACAACCCCACTATATACTGTAGACCTGATAAAACAACCCCACTATATACCAGACCTGATAAAACAACCCCCACTATATACTGTAGACCTGATAAAACAACCCCCACTATATACTACTGTAGACCTGATAAAACAACCCCCACTATATACTGTAGACCTGATAAAACAACCCCCATGTATATACTGTAGACCTGATAAAACAACCCCACTATATACTGTAGACCTGATAAAACAACCCCCACTATATACTGTAGACCTGATAAAACAACACCCACTATATACTGTAGACCTGATAAAACAACCCACTATATACTGTAGACCTGATAAAACAACCCCCACTATATACTGTAGACCTGATAAACAACCCCATATATACTTAGACCACAGTAAAAACAACCCCATGTATATACTGTAGACCTGATAAAACAACCCCACTATACTGTAGACCTGATAAAACAACCCCACTGATAAAACAACCCCACTATATACTGTAGACCTGATAAAACAACCCCCACTATACACTGTAGACCTGATAAAACAACCCCACTGATAAAAACAACCCCACTATATACTGTAGACCTGATAAAACAACCCCCACTATATACCGTAGAGATATAATATATACTGTAGACCTGATAAAAACAACCCCATGTATATACTGTAGACCTGATAAAACAACCTCCACTATATACTGTAGACCTGATAAAAACAAACCCCACTGATAAAACAACCCCCACTATATACTGTAGACCTGATAAAACAACCCCCACTATATACTGTAGACCTGATAAAACAACCCCCACTATATACTGTAGACCTGATAAAACAAACCCACTATATACTGTAGACCTGATAAAACAACCCCATGTATATACTGTAGACCTGATAAACAACCCCACTATATACTGTAGACCTGATAAAACAACCCCACTATATACTGTAGACCTGATACCCCAATATACTGTAGACTGATAAAACAACCCCACTATATACTGTAGACCTGATAAAAACAACCCCCCACTATATACTGTAGACCTGAAAAAACAACCCCCCACTATATACTGTAGACCTGATAAAACAACCCCCACTATATACTGTAGATCTGATAAAACAACCCCCACTATATACTGTAGACCTGATAAAACAACCCCCACATATATACTGTAGACCTGATAAACAACCCCCCCCATGTATATACTGTAGACCTGATAAAACAACCCCACTATATACTGTAGACCTGATAAACAACCCCCACTATATACTGTAGACCTGATAAAAACAACCCCCACTATATACTGTAGACCTGATAAAAACAAACCCCACTATATACCGTAGACCTGATAAAACAACCCCACTATATACTGTAGACCTGATAAACAACCCCACTATATACTGTAGACCTGATAAAACAACTTCCCCACTATATACTGTAGACCTGATAAAACAACCCCACACTATATACTGTAGACCTGATAAAACAACCCCACTATATACCGTAGACCTGATAAACAACCCCATGTATATACTCGTAGACCTGATAAAACAACCCCACTATATACTGTAGACCCATAAAACAACCCCCACTATGTACTGTAGACCTGATAAAAAAT
The DNA here is from genome assembly GCF_034236695.1 of Oncorhynchus nerka. NCBI lineage: Eukaryota > Metazoa > Chordata > Actinopteri > Salmoniformes > Salmonidae > Oncorhynchus > Oncorhynchus nerka. The sequence continues at coordinate 3,215 of NW_027038702.1, forward strand.
CCCACTATATACTGTAGACCTGATAAAACAACCCACTATATACTGTAGACCTGATAAAACAACCCCATGTATTTACTGTAGACCTGATAAAACAACCCACTATATACTGTAGACCTGATAAAACAACCCCCCACTATGTACTGTAGACCTGATAAAACAAACCCACCATATACTGTAGACCTGATAAAACAACCCCACTATATACTGTAGACCTGATAAAACAACCCCACTATATACTGTAGACCTGATAAAACAACCCCCACTATATACTGTAGACCTGATAAAACAACCCCACTGATAAAACAACCCCCACTATATACTGTAGACCTGATAAAACAGCCCCCCACTATATACTGTAGACCTGATAAAACAACCCCATGTATATACTGTAGACCTGATAAAACAACCCCACTATATACTGTAGACCTGATAAACAACCCCAATAAAAACAACCCCACTATATACTGTAGACCTGATAAAACAACCCCACTATACACTGCAGACCTGATAAACAACCCCCCACTATATATACTGTAGACCTGATAAAACAACCCCACTATATACTGTAGACCTGATAAAAAACAACCCCATGTATATACTGTAGACCTGATAAAACAACCCCACTATATACCGGTAGACCTGATAAAACAACCCCCACTATATACGTGTAGACCTGATAAAAACAACCCCCACTATATACTGTGAGCCTGATAAAAACAACCCCACTATATACTGTAGACCTGAAAAAACAACCCCACTACTATATACTGTAGACCTGATAAAACAACCCCCCATGTATATACTGTAGACCTGATAAAACAACCCCCACTATATACTGTAGACCTGATAAAACAACCCCACTATATACTGTAGACCTGATAAAACAACCCCATGTATATACTGTAGACCTGATAAAACAACCCCACTATATACTGTAGACCTGATAAAACAACCCCACTATATACTGTAGACCTGATAAAACAACCCCACTATATACTGTAGACCTGATAAAACAGCCCCCCACTATATACTGTAGACCTGATAAAACAACCCCCACTATATACTAGACCTGATAAAACAACCCCACTATATACTGAAGACCTGATAAAACAACCCCACTATATACTGTAGACCTGATAAACAACCCCACTATATACTGTAGACCTGATAAAACAACCCCACTATATACTGTAGACCTGATAAAACAACCCCATGTATATACTGTAGACCTGATAAAACAACCCCCACTATATACTGTAGACCTGATAAAACAACCCCACTGATAAAACAACCCCACTATATACTGTAGACCTGATAAAACAACCCCACTATATACTGTAGACCTGATAAAACAACCCCACTATACACTGTAGACCTGATAAAACAACCCCACTATATACTGTAGACCTGATAAAACAACCCCCACTATATACTGTAGACCTGATAAAACAACCCCATGTATATACTGTAGACCTGATAAAACAACCCCACTATATACTGTAGACCTGATAAAACAACCCCACTATATACTGTAGACCTGATAAAAACAACCCCCACTATATACTGTAGACCTGATAAAACAACCCCACTATATACTGTAGACCTGATAAAACAACCCCACTGATAAAACAACCCCCACTATATACTGTAGACCTGATAAAACAACCCACTATATACTGTAGACCTGATAAAACAACCCCACTATATACTGTAGACCTGATAAAACAACCCCCACTATACACTGTAGACCTGATAAAACATCCCCCACTATATACTGTAGACCTGATAAAACAACCCCCCACTATATACTGTAGACCTGATAAAACAACCCCATGTATATACTGTAGACCTGATAAAACAACCCCACTATATACTGTAGACCTGATAAACAACCTCCACTATATACTGTAGACCTGATAAAACAACCCCACTAAAAGACCTGATAAAACAACCCCCACTATATACTGTAGACCTGAAAAAACAACCCCACTATATACTGTAGACCTGATAAACAACCCCATGTATATACTGACCTGATAAAACAACCCCACTATATACTGTAGACCTGATAAAACAACCCCACTATATACTGTAGACCTGATAAAACAACCCCACTATATAAGACCTGATAAACAACCCCACTATACTGTAGACCTGATAAACAACCCCACTATATACTGTAGACCTGATAAAACAACCCCACTATATACTGTAGACCTGATAAAACAACCCCACTATATACTGTAGACCTGATAAAAACAACCCCACTATATACTGTAGACCTGTAAAACAACCCCACTATATACTGTGGTGACCTGATAAAACAACCCCCACTATATACTGTAGACCTGATAAACAACCCCCTATATACTGTAGACCTGATAAAACAACCCCACTATATACTGTAGACCTGATAAAACAACCCCACTATATACTGTAGACCTGATAAAAACAACCCCCACTATATACTGTAGACCTGATAAAACAACCCCACTATATGTAGACCTGATAAACAACCCCCTATATACTGTGACTGATAAAACAACCCCACTATGTACTGTAGACCTGATAAAACAACCCCCACTATATACTGTAGACCTGATAAAACAACCCCCTCTATATACTGTAGACCTGATAAACAACCCCCACTATATACTGTAGACCTGATAAAACAACCCCCATGTATATACTGTAGACCTGATAAAACAACCCCACTATATACTGTAGACCTGATAAAACAACCCCCACTATACACTGTAGACCTGATAAAACAACCCCACTATATACTGTAGACCTGATAAAACAACCCCCACTATATACTGTGGACCTGATAAAAAAACAACCCCATCATATACTGTAGACCTGATAAACAACCCCACTATATACTGTAGACCTGATAAAACAACCCCCCACTATATACTGTAGACCTGATAAAACAACCCCACTATATACTGTAGACCTGATAAAACAACCCCACTATACTGTAGACCTGATAAACAACCCCATGTATATACTGTAGACCTGATAAAACAACCCCACTATATACTGTAGACCTGATAAACAACCCCCACTATGTACTGTAGACCTGATAAAACAACCCCCACTATATACTGTAGACCTGATAAAACAACCCCACTATATACTGTAGACCTGATAAAACAACCCCCCCACTATGTATTCTGTAGACCTGATAAAAACCCCACTATATACTGTAGACCTGATAAAACAACTCCCATGTATGTACTGTGTAGACCTGATAAAACAACCCCCACTATATACTGTAGACCTGATAAAACAACCCCACTATATACTGTAGACCTGAATAAAACAACCCCACTATATACTGTAGACCTGATAAAACAACCCCCACTATATACTGTAGACCTGATAAAACAACCCCACTGATAAAAACAACCCCACTATATACTGTAGACCTGATAAAACAACCCCACTATATACAACAGACCTGATAAAACAACCCCACTGATAAAACAACTCACATACCAACCTGATAAAACAACCTCTATGATAAAACAACCCCACTCATATACTGTAGACCTGATAAACAACCCCACTATGCACTGTAGACCTGATAAAACAACCCCACTATATACTGTAGACCTGATAAAACAACCCCACTATATACTGTAGACCTGATAAAACAACCCCATGTATATACTGTAGACCTGAAAAACAACCCCACTATATACTGTAGACCTGATAAAACAACCCCACTATATACTGTAGACCTGATAAAACAACCCCCACTATATACTGTAGACCTGAAAAAACAACCCCCACCTATATACTGTAGACCTGGAAAACAACCCCCACTATATACTGTAGATGATAAAACAACCCCACTGTATACTGTAGACCTGATAAAACAACCCCACTATATACCGTAGACCTGATAAAACAACCCCACTATATACTGTAGACCTGATAAAACAACCCCCACTATATACTGTAGACCTGATAAAACAACCCCCACTATATACTGTAGACCTGATAAAACAACCCCACTATATACTGTAGACCTGATAAAACAACCCCCACTATATACTGTAGACCTGATAAAACAACCCCCACTATATACTGTAGACCTGATAAAACAACCCACTATATACTGTAGACCTGATAAAACAACCTCACTATATACTGAAGACCTGATAAAACAACCCCCACTATATACTGTAGACCTGATAAAACAACCCCCCACTATATACTGTAGACCTGATAAAACAACCCCATGTATATACTGTAGACCTGATAAAACAACCCCACTATATACTGTAGACCTGATAAAACAACCCCCACTATATACTGTAGACCTGATAAAACAACCCCACTATATACTGTAGACCTGATAAAACAACCCCCACTATATACTGTAGACCTGATAAAACAACCCATACACACCTGATAAAACAACCCCACTATATACTGTAGACCTGATAAAACAACCACCTGACCCAACCCCATGTATATACTGTAGACCTGATAAAACAACCCCACTATATACTGTAGACCTGATAAAACAACCCCCACTATATACTGTAGACCTGATAAAACAACCCCCACTATATACTGTAGACCTGATAAAACAACCCCCACTATATACTGTAGACCTGATAAAACAACCCCACTATATACTGTAGACCTGATAAAACCCCCCACTATATACTGTAGACCTGATAAAACAACCCCACTATATACTGTAGACCTGATAAAACAACCCCACTATATACTGAGACCTGATAAAACAACCCCACTATATAAGACCTGATAAAAAACCCCACTATACTGTAGACCTGAAAAACAACCCCACTATATACTGTAGACCTGATAAAACAACCCCACTATATACTGTAGACCTGATAAAACAAACCCACTATACACTGTAGACCTGATAAAACAACCCCACTATATACTGTAGACCTGATAAAAACAACCCCACTATATACTGTAGACCTGATAAAACAACCCCACTATATACTGTAGACCTGATAAAACAACCCCACTATATACTGTAGACCTGATAAAACAACCCCCACTATATACTGTAGACCTGATAAAACAACCCCACTATATACTGTAGACCTGATAAAACAACCCCACTATATACTGTAGACCTGATAAACAACCCCCACTATATACTGTAGACCTGATAAACAACCCCACTATATACTGTAGACCTGATAAAACAACCCCACTATATACCGAAGACTGATAAAACAACCCCCACTATATACTGTAGACCTGATAAAACAACCCCACTATATACTGTAGATAAAACAACCCCACTATATACTGTAGACCTGATAAAACAACCCCCACTATATACTGTAGACCTGATAAAACAACCCCATGTATATACTGAAGACCTGATAAACAACCCCCCACTATATACTGTAGACCTGATAAAACAACCCCCACTATATACTGTAGACCTGATAAAACAACCCCACTATATACTGTAGACCTGATAAAACAACCCCCACTATATACTGTAGACCTGATAAAACAACCCCACTATATACTGTAGACCTGATAAAACAACCCCACTATATACTGTAGACCTGATAAAACAACCCCCCACTATATACTGTAGACCTGATAAAACAACCCCACTATATACTGTAGACCTGATAAAAACAACCCCACTATATACTGTAGACCTGAAAAACAACCCCCACTATACTGTAGACCTGATAAAACAACCCCCACTATACTGTAGACCTGATAAAACAACCCCACTATATACTGTAGACCTGATAAAAACAACCCCACTATATACTGTAGACCTGATAAACAACCCCCACTATATACTGTAGACCTGATAAAACAACCCCCACTATATACTGTAGACCTGATAAAACAACCCCACTATATACTGTAGACCTGATAAAACAACCCCCACTATATACTGTAGACCTGATAAAACAACCCCACTATATACTGAAGACCTGATAAAACAACCCCCACTATATACTGTAGACCTGATAAAACAACCCCCACTATATACTGTAGACCTGATAAAACAACCCCACTATATACTGTAGACCTGATAAAACAACCCCACTATATACTGTAGACCTGATAAAACAACCCCCACTATATACTGTAGACCTGATAAAACAACCCCTTGTATACTGTAGACCTGAAAAACAACCCCCACTATATACTGTAGACCTGATAAAACAACCCCACTATATACTGTAGACCTGATAAAACAACCCCCACTATATACTGTAGACCTGATAAAACAACCCCCACTATATACTGTAGACCTGATAAAAACAACCCCCACTATATACTGTAGACCTGATAAAACAACCCCACTATATACTGTAGACCTGATAAAACAACCCCACTATATACTGTAGACCTGATAAAACAACCCCACTATATACTGTAGACCTGATAAAACAACCCCACTATATACTGTAGACCTGATAAAACAACCCCCACTATATACTGTAGACCTGATAAAACAACCCCCATATACTGTAGACCTGATAAAACAACCCCCACCGTAGGATAAAACAACCCCAACTATATACTGTAGACCTGATAAAACAACCCCACTATATACTGTAGACCTGATAAAACAACCCCATGTATATACTGTAGACCTGATAAAACAACCCCACTATATACTGTAGACCTGATAAAACAACCCCCACTATATACTGTAGACCTGATAAAACAACCCCCACTATATACTGTAGACCTGATAAAACAACCCCACTATATACTGTAGACCTGATAAAACAACCCCACTATATACTGTAGACCTGATAAAACAACCCCCACTATATACTGTAGACCTGATAAAACAACCCCCACTATATACTGTAGACCTGATAAAACAACCCCACTATATACTGTAGACCTGATAAAACAACCCCACTATATACTGTAGACCTGATAAACAACCCCATGTATATACTGTAGACCTGATAAAACAACCCCCACTATATACTGTAGACCTGATAAAACAACCCCCACTATATACTGTAGACCTGATAAAACAACCCCACTATATACTGTAGACCTGATAAAACAACCCCACTATATACTGTAGACCTGATAAAACAACCCCACTATATACTGTAGACCTGATAAAACAACCCCACTATATACTGTAGACCTGATAAAACAACCCCCACTATATACTGTAGACCTGATAAAACAACCCCCACTATATACTGTAGACCTGATAAAACAACCCCACTATATACTGTAGACCTGATAAAACAACCCCATGTATATACTGTAGACCTGATAAAACAACCCCACTATATACTGTAGACCTGATAAAACAACCCCACTATATACTGTAGACCTGATAAAACCCCCACTATATACTGTAGACCTGATAAAAACAACCCCACTATATACTGTAGACCTGATAAAACAACCCCCACTATATACTGTAGACCTGATAAAACAACCCCCCACTATACTGTAGACCTGATAAAACAACCCCCCCACTATATACTGTAGACCTGATAAAACAACCCCATGTATATACTGTAGACCTGATAAAACAACCCCCCACTATATACTGTAGACCTGATAAAACAACCCCCACTATATACTGTAGACCTGATAAACAACCCCACTATATACTGTAGACCTGATAAAACAACCCCACTATATACTGTAGACCTGATAAAACAACCCCCACTATATACTGTAGACCTGATAAAACAACCCCACTATATACTGAAGACCTGATAAAACAACCCCACTATATACTGTAGACCTGATAAAACAACCCCCCACTATATACTGTAGACCTGATAAAACAACCCCACTATATACTGTAGACCTGATAAAACAACCCCATGTATATACTGTAGACCCTGATAAAGACCTGATAAAACAACCCCACTATATACTGTAGACCTGATAAAACAACCCCACTATATACTGTAGACCTGATAAAACAACCCCACTATATACTGTAGACCTGATAAAACAACCCCACTATATACTGTAGACCTGATAAAACAACCCCACTATATACTGTAGACCTGATAAAACAACCCCACTATATACTGTAGACCTGATAAAACAACCCCCACTATATACTGTAGACCTGATAAAACAACCCCACTATATACTGTAGACCTGATAAAACAACCCCCATGTATATACTGTAGACCTGATAAAACAACCCCACTATATACTGTAGACCTGATAAAACAACCCCACTATATACTGTAGACCTGATAAAACAACCCCCACTATATACTGTAGACCTGATAAAAACAACCCCACTATATACTGTAGACCTGATAAAACAACCCCACTATATACTGTAGACCTGATAAAACAACCCCCACTATATACTGTAGACCTGATAAAACAACCCCCACTATATACTGTAGACCTGATAAAACAACCCCACTATATACTGTAGACCTGATAAAACAACCCCCACTATATACTGTAGACCTGATAAAACAACCCCACTATATACTGTAGACCTGATAAAACAACCCCATGTATATACTGTAGACCTGATAAAACAACCCCACTATATACTGTAGACCTGATAAAACAACCCCCACTATATACTGTAGACCTGATAAAACAACCCCACTATATACTGTAGACCTGATAAAAACAACCCCACTATATACTGTAGACCTGATAAAACAACCCCACTATATACTGTAGACCTGATAAAACAACCCCATGTATATACTGTAGACCTGATAAAACAACCCCACTATATACTGTAGACCTGATAAAACAACCCCCACTATATACTGTAGACCTGATAAAACAACCCCCACTATATACTGTAGACCTGATAAAACAACCCCCACTATATACTGTAGACCTGATAAAACAACCCCACTATATACTGTAGACCTGATAAAACAACCCCACTATATACTGTAGACCTGATAAAACAACCCCACTATATACTGTAGACCTGATAAAACAACCCCACTATATACTGTAGACCTGATAAAACAACCCCACTATATACTGTAGACCTGATAAAACAACCCCACTATATACTGTAGACCTGATATATACTGTAGACCTGATAAAACAACCCCACTATATACTGTAGACCTGATAAAACAACCCCCACTATATACTGTAGACCTGATAAAAACAACCCCCCACTATATACTGTAGACCTGATAAAACAACCCCACTATATACTGTAGACCTGATAAAAACAACCCCACTATATACTGTAGACCTGATAAAACAACCCCATGTATATACTGTAGACCTGATAAAACAACCCCCACTATATACTGTAGACCTGATAAAACAACCCCCCACTATATACTGTAGACCTGATAAAACAACCCCACTATATACTGTAGACCTGATAAAACAACCCCCACTATATACTGTAGACCTGATAAAACAACCCCCACTATATACTGTAGACCTGATAAAACAACCCCACTATATACTGAAGACCTGATAAAACAACCCCACTATATACTGTAGACCTGATAAAACAACCCCCACTATATACTGTAGACCTGATAAAACAACCCCACTATATACTGTAGACCTGATAAAACAACCCCACTATATACTGTAGACCTGATAAAACAACCCCCACTATATACTGTAGACCTGATAAAACAACCCCACTGATAAAACAACCCCACTATATACTGTAGACCTGATAAAACAACCCCACTATATACTGTAGACCTGATAAAACAACCCCCATGTATATACTGTAGACCTGATAAAACAACCCCCACTATATACTGTAGACCTGATAAAACAACCCCCACTATATACTGTAGACCTGATAAAACAACCCCCACTATATACTGTAGACCTGATAAAACAACCCCACTATATACTGTAGACCTGATAAAACAACCCCACTATATACTGTAGACCTGATAAAACAACCCCACTATATACTGTAGACCTGATAAAACAACCCCACTATATACTGTAGACCTGATAAAACAACCCCCACTATATACTGTAGACCTGATAAAACAACCCCCACTATATACTGTAGACCTGATAAAACAACCCCCACTATATACTGTAGACCTGATAAAACAACCCCCACTATATACTGTAGACCTGATAAAACAACCCCTATATACTGTAGACCTGATAAAACAACCCCCACTATATACTGTAGACCTGATAAAACTGATAAAACCCCACTATATACTGTAGACCTGATAAAACAACCCCCACTATATACTGTAGACCTGATAAAACAACCCCACTATATACTGTAGACCTGATAAAACAACCCCACTATATACTGTAGACCTGATAAAACAACCCCATGTATATACTGTAGACCTGATAAAACAACCCCACTATATACTGTAGACCTGATAAAACAACCCCACTATATACTGTAGACCTGATAAAACAACCCCCACTATATACTGTAGACCTGATAAAAACAACCCCCACTATATACTGTAGACCTGATAAAACAACCCCACTATATACTGTAGACCTGATAAAACAACCCCATGTATATACTGTAGACCTGATAAAACAACCCCCACTATATACTGTAGACCTGATAAAACAACCCCCACTATGTACTGTAGACCTGATAAAACAACCCCCACTATATACTGTAGACCTGATAAAACAACCCCACTATATACTGTAGACCTGATAAAACAACCCCCACTATATACTGTAGACCTGATAAAACAACCCCACTATATACTGTAGACCTGATAAAACAACCCCACTATATACTGTAGACCTGATAAAACAACCCCACTATATACTGAAGACCTGATAAAACAACCCCACTATATACTGTAGACCTGATAAAACAACCCCCACTATATACTGTAGACCTGATAAAACAACCCCACTATATACTGTAGACCTGATAAAACAACCCCACTATATACTGTAGACCTGATAAAACAACCCCACTATATACTGTAGACCTGATAAAACAACCCCATATACTGATAAAACAACCCCCACTATATACTGTAGACCTGATAAAACAACCCCACTATATACTGTAGACCTGATAAAACAACCCCCACTATATACTGTAGACCTGATAAAACAACCCCACTATATACTGTAGACCTGATAAAACAACCCCACTATATACTGTAGACCTGATAAAAACAACCCCCACTATATACTGTAGACCTGATAAAACAACCCCACTATATACTGTAGACCTGATAAAACAACCCCCACTATATACTGTAGACCTGATAAAACAACCCCCCACTATATACTGAAGACCTGATAAACAACCCCACTATAAAACTGAAAAAACAACCCCACTATATACTGTAGACCTGATAAAACAACCCCATGTATATACTGTAGACCTGATAAAACAACCCCCCCTATATACTGTAGACCTGATAAAACAACCCCACTATATACTGTAGACCTGATAAAACAACCCCCACTATATACTGTAGACCTGATAAAACAACCCCCACTATATACTGTAGACCTGATAAAACAACCCCCACTATATACTGTAGACCTGATAAAACAACCCCACTATATACTGAAGACCTGATAAAACAACCCCACTATATACTGTAGACCTGATAAAAACAACCCCACTATATACTGTAGACCTGATAAAACAACCCCACTATATACTGTAGACCTGATAAAACAACCCCATGTATATACTGTAGACCTGATAAAACAACCCCCACTATATACTGTAGACCCACTGATAAAACAACCCCACTATATACTGTAGACCTGATAAAACAACCCCCACTATATACTGTAGACCTGATAAAACAACCCCCACTGTATATACTGTAGACCTGATAAAACAACCCCACTATATACTGTAGACCTGATAAAACAACCCCACTATATACTGTAGACCTGATAAAACAACCCCCACTATATACTGTAGACCTGATAAAACAACCCCCACTATATACTGTAGACCTGATAAAACAACCCCACTATATACTGTAGACCTGATAAAACAACCCCACATGTATATACTGTAGACCTGATAAAACAACCCCACTATATACTGTAGACCTGATAAAACAACCCCACTATATACTGTAGACCTGATAAAACAACCCCCACTATATACTGTAGACCTGATAAAACAACCCCACTATATACTGTAGACCTGATAAAACAACCCCACTATATACTGTAGACCTGATAAAACAACCCCATGTATATACTGTAGACCTGATAAAACAACCCCCACTATATACTGTAGAGACCTGATAAAAACAACCCCCACTATACTGTAGACCTGATAAAACAACCCCACTGATAACCTGAAAAAACCCCACTATATACTGTAGACCTGATAAAACAACCCCACTATATACTGTAGACCTGATAAAAACAACCTATACTGTAGACCTGATAAAACAACCCCACTATATACTGTAGACCTGATAAAACAACCCCCACTATATACTGTAGACCTGATAAACAACCCCCACTATATACTGTAGACCTGATAAAACAACCCCACTATATACTGTAGACCTGATAAAAACAACCCCACTATATACTGTAGACCTGATAAAACAACCCCCACTATATACTGTAGACCTGATAAAACAACCCCACTATATACTGTAGACCTGATAAAACAACCCCACTATATACTGTAGACCTGATAAAACAACCCCATGTATACTGTAGACCTGAAAACAACCCCCACTATATACTGTAGACCTGATAAAACAACCCCACTATATACCTGATAAAACAACCCCCACTATATACTGTAGACCTGATAAAACAACCCCACTATATACTGTAGACCTGATAAAACAACCCCCACTATATACTGTAGACCTGATAAAACAACCCCCACTATATACTGTAGACCTGATAAAACAACCCCACTATATACTGTAGACCTGATAAAACAACCCCACTATATACTGTAGACCTGATAAAACAACCCCACTATATACTGTAGACCTGATAAAACAACCCCCCACTATATACTGTAGACCTGATAAAACAACCCCACTATATACTGTAGACCTGATAAAACAACCCCCCACTATATACTGTAGACCTGATAAAACAACCCCACTATATACTGTAGACCTGATAAAACAACCCCACTATATACTGTAGACCTGATAAAACAACCCCACTATATACTGTAGACCTGATAAAACAACCCCACTATATACTGTAGACCTGATAAAACAACCCCCACTATATACTGTAGACCTGATAAAACAACCCCCACTATATACTGTAGACCTGATAAAACAACCCCACTATATACTGTAGACCTGATAAAACAACCCCACTATATACTGTAGACCTGATAAAACAACCCCACTGATAAAACAACCCCCACTATATACTGTAGACCTGATAAAACAACCCCCACTATATACTGTAGACCTGATAAAACAACCCCCACTATATACTGTAGACCTGATAAAACAACCCCACTATATACTGTAGACCTGATAAAACAACCCCACTATATACTGTAGACCTGATAAACAACCCCACTATATACTGTAGACCTGATAAAACAACCCCACTATATACTGTAGACCTGATAAAACAACCCCACTATATACTGTAGACCTGATAAAACAACCCCACTATATACTGTAGACCTGATAAAACAACCCCCACTATATACTGTAGACCTGATAAAACAACCCCCACTATATACTGTAGACCTGATAAAACAACCCCACTATATACTGTAGACCTGATAAAACAACCCCCTATATACTGTAGACCTGATAAAACAACCCCACTATATACTGTAGACCTGATAAAAACAACCCCCACTATATACTGTAGACCTGATAAAACAAACCCCCACTATATACTGTAGACCTGATAAAACAACCCCACTATATACTGTAGACCTGATAAAACAACCCCACTATATACTGTAGACCTGATAAAACAACCCCACTATATACTGTAGACCTGATAAAACAACCCCACTATATACTGTAGACCTGATAAAACAACCCCTATAATGATAAAACAACCCCCACTATATACTGTAGACCTGATAAAACAACCCCCACTATATACTGTAGACCTGATAAAACAACCCCACTATATACTGTAGACCTGATAAAACAACCCCCACTATATACTGTAGACCTGATAAAACAACCCCACTATATACTGTAGACCTGATAAAAACAACCCCCACTATATACTGTAGACCTGATAAAACAACCCCCACTATATACTGTAGACCTGATAAAACAACCCCCACTATATACTGTAGACCTGATAAAACAACCCCCACTATATACTGTAGACCTGATAAACAACCCCACTATATACTGTAGACCTGATAAAACAACCCCACTATATACTGAAGACCTGATAAAACAACCCCCACTATATACTGTAGACCTGATAAAACAACCCCCACTATATACTGTAGACCTGATAAAACAACCCCACTATATACTGTAGACCTGATAAAACAACCCCCACTATATACTGTAGACCTGATAAAACAACCCCCACTATATACTGTAGACCTGATAAAACAACCCCACTATATACTGTAGACCTGATAAAACAACCCCATGTATATACTGTAGACCTGATAAAACAACCCCCACTATATACTGTAGAGACCTGATAAAACAACCCCACTATATACTGTAGACCTGATAAAACAACCCCCACTATATACTGTAGACCTGATAAAACAACCCCATGTATATACTGTAGACCTGATAAAACAACCCCCACTATAAACTGTAGACACTGATAAAACAACCCCACTATATACTGTAGACCTGATAAAACAACCCCACTATATACTGTAGACCTGATAAAACAACCCCTGTAGACTATATACTGTAGACCTGATAAAACAACCCCCACTATATACTGTAGACCTGATAAAACAAAACAACCCCCCCTATATACTGTAGACCTGATAAAACAACCCCACTATATACTGTAGACCTGATAAAACAACCCCACTATATACTGTAGACCTGATAAAACAACCCCACTATATACTGTAGACCTGATAAAACAACCCCACTATATACTGTAGACCTGATAAACAACCCCCATGTATATACTGTAGACCTGATAAAACAACCCCACTATATACTGTAGACCTGATAAAACAACCCCACTATATACTGTAGACCTGAAAAAACAACCCCACTATATACTGTAGACCTGATAAAACAACCCCACTATATACTGTAGACCTGATAAAACAACCCCACTATATACTGTAGACCTGATAAAACAACCCCACTATATACTGTAGACCTGATAAAACAACCCCACTATATACTGTAGACCTGATAAAACAACCCCACTATATACTGTAGACCTGATAAAACAACCCCCACTATATACTGTAGACCTGATAAAACAACCCCACTATATACTGTAGACCTGATAAAACAACCCCACTATATACTGTAGACCTGATAAAAAACAACCCCCACTATATACTGTAGACCTGATAAAACAACCCCACTATATACTGTAGACCTGATAAAACAACCCCCCTGTAGACTATATACTGTAGACCTGATAAAACAACCCCACTATATACTGTAGACCTGATAAAACAACCCCACTATATACTGTAGACCTGATAAAACAACCCCACTATATACTGTAGACCTGATAAAACAACCCCACTATATACTGTAGACCTGATAAAACAACCCCATGTATATACTGTAGACCTGATAAAACAACCCCACTATATACTGTAGACCTGATAAAACAACCCCCACTATATACTGTAGACCTGATAAAACAACCCCCACTATATACTGTAGACCTGATAAAACAACCCCACTATATACTGTAGACCTGATAAAACAACCCCACTATATACTGTAGACCTGATAAAACAACCCCACTATATACTGTAGACCTGATAAAACAACCCCCACTATATACTGTAGACCTGATAAAACAACCCCCACTATATACTGTAGACCTGATAAAACAAACCCCCACTATATACTGTAGACCTGATAAAACA
Organism: Oncorhynchus nerka; assembly: GCF_034236695.1. Classification (NCBI taxonomy): domain Eukaryota; kingdom Metazoa; phylum Chordata; class Actinopteri; order Salmoniformes; family Salmonidae; genus Oncorhynchus; species Oncorhynchus nerka. The sequence continues at coordinate 19,230 of NW_027038702.1, forward strand.
ACCCCACTATATACTGTAGACCTGATAAAACAACCCCACTATATACTGAAGACCTGATAAAACAACCCCCACTATATACTGTAGACCTGATAAAACAACCCCCACTATATACTGTAGACCTGATAAAACAACCCCACTATATACTGTAGACCTGATAAAACAACCCCCACTATATACTGTAGACCTGATAAAACAACCCCCACTATATACTGTAGACCTGATAAAACAACCCCACTATATACTAGATGATACCCCATGTATATACTGTAGACCTGATAAAACAACCCCACTATATACTGTAGACCTGATAAAACAACCCCCACTATATACTGTAGACCTGATAAAACAACCCCACTATATACTGTAGACCTGATAAAACAACCCCCACTATATACTGTAGACCTGATAAAACAACCCCACTGATAAAACAACCCCCACTATATACTGTAGACCTGATAAAACAACCCCACTATATACTGTAGACCTGATAAAACAACCCCACTATATAAACAGACCTGATAAACAACCCCACTATACACTGTAGACCTGATAAAACAACCCCCACTATATACTGTAGACCTGATAAAACAACCCCACTATATACTGTAGACCTGATAAAACAACCCCATGTATATACTGTAGACCTGATAAAACAACCCCACTATATACTGTAGACCTGATAAAACAACCCCCACTATATACTGTAGACCTGATAAAAACAACCCCACTATATACTGTAGACCTGATAAAAACAACCCCCACTATATACTGTAGACCTGAAAAAACAAACTATATACTGTAGACCTGATAAAACAACCCCCATGTATATACTGTAGACCTGATAAAACAACCCCACTATATACTGTAGACCTGATAAAACAACCCCACTATATACTGTAGACCTGATAAAACAACCCCCACTATATACTGTAGACCTGATAAAACAACCCCCACTATATACTGTAGACCTGATAAAACAACCCCCACTATATACTGTAGACCTGATAAAACAACCCCACTATATACTGAAGACCTGATAAAACAACCCCCACTATATACTGTAGACCTGATAAAACAACCCCACTATATACTGTAGACCTGAAAAAACAACCCCCACTATATACTGTAGACCTGATAAAACAACCCCCACTATATACTGTAGACCTGATAAAACAACCCCATGTATATACTGTAGACCTGATAAAACAACCCCACTATATACTGTAGACCTGATAAAACAACCCCCACTATATACTGTAGACCTGATAAAAACAACCCCCACTATATACTGTAGACCTGATAAAAACAACCCCCACTATATACTGTAGACCTGAAAAAACAACCCCCACTATATACTGTAGACCTGATAAAACAACCCCCATGTATATACTGTAGACCTGATAAAACAACCCCCACTATATACTGTAGACCTGATAAAACAACCCCCACTATATACTGTAGACCTGATAAAACAACCCCACTATATACTGTAGACCTGATAAAACAACCCCACTATATACTGTAGACCTGATAAAACAACCCCCACTATATACTGTAGACCTGATAAAACAACCCCACTATATACTGTAGACCTGATAAAACAACCCCCACTATATACTGTAGACCTGATAAAACAACCCCCACTATATACTGTAGACCTGATAAAACAACCCCACTATATACTGTAGACCTGATAAAACAACCCCATGTATATACTGTAGACCTGATAAAACAACCCCACTATATACTGTAGACCTGATAAAAGACACTGATAAAACAACCCCACTATATACTGTAGACCTGATAAAACAACCCCACTATATACTGAAGACCTGATAAAACAACCCCCACTATATACTGTAGACCTGATAAAACAACCCCCACTATATACTGTAGACCTGATAAAACAACCCCACTATATACTGTAGACCTGATAAAACAACCCCACTATATACTGTAGACCTGATAAAACAACCCCCACTATATACTGTAGACCTGATAAAACAACCCCCACTATATACTGTAGACCTGATAAAACAACCCCATGTATATACTGTAGACCTGATAAAACAACCCCCACTATATACTGTAGACCTGATAAAACAACCCCACTGATAAAACAACCCCCACTATATACTGTAGACCTGATAAAACAACCCCCACTATACACTGTAGACCTGATAAAACAACCCCACTGATAAAACAACCCCCACTATATACTGTAGACCTGATAAAACAACCCCACTATATACTGTAGACCTGATAAAACAACCCCATGTATATACTGTAGACCTGATAAAACAACCCCACTATATACTGTAGACCTGATAAAACAACCCCCACTATATACTGTAGACCTGATAAAACAACCCCACTATATACTGTAGACCTGATAAAACAACCCCACTATATACTGTAGACCTGATAAAACAACCCCACTATATACTGTAGACCTGATAAAACAACCCCACTATATACTGTAGACCTGATAAAACAACCCCACTATATACTGTAGACCTGATAAAACAACCCCCACTATATACTGTAGACCTGATAAAACAACCCCACTATATACTGTAGACCTGATAAAACAACCCCACTATATACTGTAGACCTGATAAAACAACCCCCACTATATACTGTAGACCTGATAAAACAACCCCCATGTATATACTGTAGACCTGATAAAACAACCCCCACTATATACTGTAGACCTGATAAAACAACCCCACACTGTAGACCTGATACCCCCCATGTATATACTGTAGACCTGATAAAACAACCCCACTATATACTGTAGACCTGATAAAACAACCCCACTATATACTGTAGACCTGATAAAACAACCCCCACTATATACTGTAGACCTGATAAAACAACCCCCACTATATACTGTAGACCTGATAAAACAACCCCCACTATATACTGTAGACCTGATAAAACAACCCCCACTATATACTGTAGACCTGATAAAACAACCCCACTATATACTGTAGACCTGATAAAACAACCCCACTATATACTGTAGACCTGATAAAACAACCCCACTATATACTGTAGACCTGATAAAACAACCCCACTATATACTGTAGACCTGATAAAACAACCCCACTGATAAAATACCCACTATATACTGTAGACCTGATAAAACAACCCCACTATATACTGTAGACCTGATAAAACAACCCCCACTATATACTGTAGACCTGATAAAACAACCCCACTATATACTGTAGACCTGATAAAACAACCCCACTATATACTGTAGACCTGATAAAACAACCCCATGTATATACTGTAGACCTGATAAAACAACCCCACTATATACTGTAGACCTGATAAAACAACCCCCACTATATACTGTAGACCTGATAAAACAACCCCCACTATATACTAGACCTGAAAAACAACCCCCACTATATACTGTAGACCTGATAAAACAACCCCACTATATACTGTAGACCTGATAAAACAACCCCACTATATACTGTAGACCTGATAAAACAACCCCACTATATACTGTAGACCTGATAAAACAACCCCCACTATACACTGTAGACCTGATAAAACATCCCCCACTATATACTGTAGACCTGATAAAACAACCCCACTATATACTGTAGACCTGATAAAACAACCCCATGTATATACTGTAGACCTGATAAAACAACCCCACTATATACTGTAGACCTGATAAAACAACCTCCACTATATACTGTAGACCTGATAAAAACAACCCCCACTATATACTGTAGACCTGATAAAAACAACCCCACTATATACTGTAGACCTGAAAAACAACCCCACTATATACTGTAGACCTGATAAAACAACCCCATGTATATACTGTAGACCTGATAAAACAACCCCACTATATACTGTAGACCTGATAAAACAACCCCCACTATATACTGTAGACCTGATAAAACAACCCCCACTATATACTGTAGACCTGATAAAACAACCCCCACTATATACTGTAGACCTGATAAAACAACCCCCACTATATACTGTAGACCTGATAAAACAACCCCACTATATACTGAAGACCTGATAAAACAACCCCACTATATACTGTAGACCTGATAAAAACAACCCCACTATATACTGTAGACCTGAAAAACAACCCCACTATATACTGTAGACCTGATAAAACAACCCCACTATATACTGTAGACCTGATAAAACAACCCCATGTATATACTGTAGACCTGATAAACAACCCCACTATATACTGTAGACCTGATAAAAACAACCCCCCACTATATACTGTAGACCTGATAAAAACAACCCCACTATATACTGTAGACCTGATAAAACAACCCCCACTATATACTGTAGACCTGATAAAACAACCCCCCACTATATACTGTAGACCTGATAAAACAACCCCATGTATATACTGTAGACCTGATAAAACAACCCCCACTATATACTGTAGACCTGATAAAACAACCCCCACTATATACTGTAGACCTGATAAAACAACCCCCACTATATACTGTAGACCTGATAAAACAACCCCACTATATACTGTAGACCTGATAAAACAACCCCCACTATATACTGTAGACCTGATAAAACAACCCCACTATATACTGTAGACCTGATAAAACAACCCCCACTATATACTGTAGACCTGATAAAACAACCCCCACTATATACTGTAGACCTGATAAAACAACCCCACTATATACTGTAGACCTGATAAAACAACCCCATGTATATACTGTAGACCTGATAAAACAACCCCCACTATATACTGTAGACCTGATAAAACAACCCCACTGATAAAACAACCCCCACTATATACTGTAGACCTGATAAAACAACCCCACTATATACTGTAGACCTGATAAAACAACCCCATGTATATACTGTAGACCTGATAAACCAACCCCCACTATATACTGTAGACCTGATAAACCAACCCCCACTATATACTGTAGACCTGATAAAACAACCCCACTATATACTGTAGACCTGATAAAACAACCCCATGTATATACTGTAGACCTGATAAAACAACCCCACTATATACTGTAGACCTGATAAAACAACCCCATGTATATACTGTAGACCTGATAAAACAACCCCCACTATATACTGTAGACCTGATAAAACAAACTGATAAAACCCCACTATATACTGTAGACCTGATAAAACAACCCCCACTATATACTGTAGACCTGATAAAACAACCCCACTGATAAAACAACCCCATACACTGTAGACCTGATAAAACAACCCCCACTATATACTGTAGACCTGATAAAACAACCCCACTATATACTGTAGACCTGATAAAACAACCCCATGTATATACTGTAGACCTGATAAAACAACCCCACTATATACTGTAGACCTGATAAAACAACCCCATTATATACTGTAGACCTGATAAAACAACCCCACTATATACTGTAGACCTGATAAAACAACCCCACTATATACTGTAGACCTGAAAAACAACCCCACTATATACTGTAGACCTGATAAAACAACCCCCATGTATATACTGTAGACCTGATAAAACAACCCCACTATATACTGTAGACCTGATAAAACAACCCCACTATATACTGTAGACCTGATAAAACAACCCCACTATATACTGTAGACCTGATAAAACAACCCCACTATATACTGTAGACCTGATAAAACAACCCCCACTATATACTGTAGACCTGATAAAACAACCCCACTATATACTGAAGACCTGATAAAACAACCCCCACTATATACTGTAGACCTGATAAAACAACCCCCACTATATACTGTAGACCTGATAAAACAACCCCACTATATACTGTAGACCTGATAAAACAACCCCACTATATACTGTAGACCTGATAAAACAACCCCATGTATATACTGTAGACCTGATAAAACAACCCCCACTATACACTGTAGACCTGATAAAACAACCCCCACTATATACTGTAGACCTGATAAAACAACCCCACTATATACTGTAGACCTGATAAAACAACCCCATGTATATACTGTAGACCTGATAAAACAACCCCACTATATACTGTAGACCTGATAAAACAACCCCCACTATATACTGTAGACCTGATAAAAACAACCCCCACTATATACTGTAGACCTGATAAAACAACCCCACTATATACTGTAGACCTGATAAAACAACCCCCACTATATACTGTAGACCTGATAAAACAACCCCCACTATATACTGTAGACCTGATAAAACAACCCCCACTATATACTGTAGACCTGATAAAACAACCCCCACTATATACTGTAGACCTGATAAAACAACCCCACTATATACTGATAAAACAACCCCACTATATACTGTAGAAACAACCCCACTATATACTGTAGACCTGATAAAACAACCCCCACTATATACTGTAGACCTGATAAAACAACCCCACTATATACTGTAGACCTGATAAAACAACCCCACTATATACTGTAGACCTGATAAAACAACCCCACTATATACTGTAGACCTGATAAAACAACCCCACTATATACTGTAGACCTGATAAAACAACCCCACTATATACTGTAGACCTGATAAAAACAACCCCACTATATACTGTAGACCTGATAAAACAACCCCACTATATACTGTAGACCTGATAAAACAACCCCACTATATACTGTAGACCTGATAAAACAACCCCACTATATACTGTAGACCTGATAAAACAACCCCACTATATACTGTAGACCTGATAAAACAACCCCACTATATACTGTAGACCTGATAAAACAACCCCACTATATACTGTAGACCTGATAAAACAACCCCCACTATATACTGTAGACCTGATAAAACAACCCCACTATATACTGTAGACCTGATAAAACAACCCCACTATATACTGTAGACCTGATAAAACAACCCCCATGTATATACTGTAGACCTGATAAAACAACCCCACTATATACTGTAGACCTGATAAAACAACCCCACTATATACTGTAGACCTGAAAAAAACAACCCCACTATATACTGTAGACCTGATAAAACAACCCCACTATATACTGTAGACCTGATAAAACAACCCCACTATATACTGTAGACCTGATAAAACAACCCCCACTATATACTGTAGACCTGATAAAACAACCCCACTATATACTGTAGACCTGATAAAACAACCCCACTATATACTGTAGACCTGATAAAACAACCCCACTGTATATACTGTAGACCTGATAAAACAACCCCACTATATACTGTAGACCTGATAAAACAACCCCCACTATATACTGTAGACCTGATAAAACAACCCCACTATATACTGTAGACCTGATAAAACAACCCCACTATATACTGTAGACTGATAAAACAACCCCCACTATATACTGTAGACCTGATAAAAAACCACTGGATAAAACCCCCACTATATACTGTAGACCTGATAAAACAACCCCCACTATATACTGTAGACCTGATAAAACAACCCCCACTATACACTGTAGACCTGATAAAACATCCCCCACTATATACTGTAGACCTGATAAAACAACCCCACTATATACTGTAGACCTGATAAAACAACCCCATGTATATACTGTAGACCTGATAAAACAACCCCACTATATACTGTAGACCTGATAAAACAACCTCCACTATATACTGTAGACCTGATAAAAACAACCCCCACTATATACTGTAGACCTGATAAAACAACCCCCATGTATATACTGTAGACCTGATAAAACAACCCCACTATATACTGTAGACCTGATAAAACAACCCCCATGTATATACTGTAGACCTGATAAAACAACCCCCACTATATACTGAAGACCTGATAAAACAACCCCCACTATATACTGTAGACCTGATAAAACAACCCCCACTATATACTGTAGACCTGATAAAACAACCCCCACTATATACTGTAGACCTGATAAAACAATCCCCACTATATACTGTAGACCTGATAAAACAACCCCACTATATACTGAAGACCTGATAAAACAACCCCCACTATATACTGTAGACCTGATAAAAACAACCCCCACTATATACTGTAGACCTGAAAAAACAACCCCCACTATATACTGTAGACCTGATAAAACAACCCCCACTATATACTGTAGACCTGATAAAACAACCCCATGTATATACTGTAGACCTGATAAAACAACCCCACTATATACTGTAGACCTGATAAAACAACCCCCACTATATACTGTAGACCTGATAAAACAACCCCACTATATACTGTAGACCTGATAAAACAACCCCCACTATATACTGTAGACCTGATAAAAACAACCCCCACTATATACTGTAGACCTGATAAAACAACCCCCACTATATACTGTAGACCTGATAAAACAACCCCCACTATATACTGTAGACCTGATAAAACAACCCCCACTATATACTGTAGACCTGATAAAACAACCCCACTATATACTGTAGACCTGATAAAACAACCCCCACTATATACTGTAGACCTGATAAAACAACCCCACTATATACTGAAGACCTGATAAAACAACCCCACTATATACTGTAGACCTGATAAAACAACCCCACTATATACTGTAGACCTGATAAAACAACCCCACTATATACTGTAGACCTGATAAAACAACCCCATGTATATACTGTAGACCTGATAAAACAACCCCACTATATACTGTAGACCTGATAAAACAACCCCACTGATAAAACAACCCCCACTATTTACTGTAGACCTGATAAAACAACCCCACTATACACTGTAGACCTGATAAAACAACCCCCATGTATATACTGTAGACCTGATAAAACCAACCCCCACTATATACTGTAGACCTGATAAAACAACCCCACTATATACTGTAGACCTGATAAAACAACCCCCACTATATACTGTAGACCTGATAAAACAACCCCCACTATATACTGTAGACCTGATAAAACAACCCCCACTATATACTGTAGACCTGATAAAACAACCCCCATGTATATACTGTAGACCTGATAAAACAACCCCCACTATATACTGTAGACCTGATAAAACAACCCCACTATATACTGTAGACCTGATAAAACAACCCCCACTATATACTGTAGACCTGATAAAACAACCCCCACTATATACTGTAGACCTGATAAAACAACCCCACTATATACTGTAGACCTGATAAAACAACCCCACTATATACTGAAGACCTGATAAAACAACCCCACTATATACTGTAGACCTGATAAAACAACCCCACTATATACTGTAGACCTGATAAAACAACCCCACTATATACTGTAGACCTGATAAAACAACCCCACTATATACTGTAGACCTGATAAAAACAACCCCCATGTATATACTGTAACCTGATAAAAACAACCCCCACTATATACTGTAGACCTGATAAAACAACCCCCACTATATACTGTAGACCTGATAAAACAACCCCCACTATATACTGTAGACCTGATAAAACAACCCCACTATATACTGTAGACCTGATAAAACAACCCCACTATATACTGTAGACCTGATAAAACAACCCCACTATATACTGTAGACCTGATAAAACAACCCCCACTATATACTGTAGACCTGATAAAAACAACCCCACTATATACTGTAGACCTGATAAAACAACCCCCACTATATACTGTAGACCTGATAAAAACAACCCCCACTATATACTGTAGACCTGATAAAAACAACCCCACTATATACTGTAGACCTGATAAAAACAACCCCCACTATATACTGTAGACCTGATAAAACAACCCCCACTATATACTGTAGACCTGATAAAACAACCCCCACTATATACTGTAGACCTGATAAAACAACCCCCACTATATACTGTAGACCTGATAAAACAACCCCCACTATATACTGTAGACCTGATAAAACAACCCCCACTATATACTGTAGACCTGATAAAACAACCCCCACTATATACTGTAGACCTGATAAAACAACCCCCACTATATACTGTAGACCTGATAAAACAACCCCCACTATATACTGTAGACCTGATAAAACAACCCCCACTATATACTGTAGACCTGATAAAACAACCCCACTATATACTGTAGACCTGATAAAACAACCCCACTATATACTGTAGACCTGATAAAACAACCCCATGTATATACTGTAGACCTGATAAAACAACCCCACTATATACTGTAGACCTGATAAAACAACCCCACTGATAAAACAACCCCCACTATATACTGTAGACCTGATAAAACAACCCCACTATATACTGTAGACCTGATAAAACAACCCCCACTATACACTGTAGACCTGATAAAACAACCCCCACTATATACTGTAGACCTGATAAAACAACCCCACTATATACTGTAGACCTGATAAAACAACCCCATGTATATACTGTAGACCTGATAAAACAACCCCACTATATACTGTAGACCTGATAAAACAACCCCATGTATATACTGTAGACCTGATAAAACAACCCCACTATATACTGTAGACCTGATAAAACAACCCCCACTATATACTGTAGACCTGATAAAAACAACCCCCACTATATACTGTAGACCTGATAAAAACAACCCCCACTATATACTGTAGACCTGAAAAAACAACCCCCACTATATACTGTAGACCTGATAAAACAACCCCCATGTATATACTGTAGACCTGATAAAACAACCCCCACTATATACTGTAGACCTGATAAAACAACCCCCACTATATACTGTAGACCTGATAAAACAACCCCCATGTATATACTGTAGACCTGATAAAACAACCCCCACTATATACTGTAGACCTGATAAACCAACCCCCACTATATACTGTAGACCTTATAAAACAACCCCCACTATATACTGTAGACCTGATAAAACAACCCCCACTATATACTGTAGACCTGATAAAACAACCCCCATGTACAGTGGGGCAAAAAAGTATTTAGTCAGCCACCAATTGTGCAAGTTCTCCCACTTAAAACGATGAGAGAGGCCTGTAATGTTCATCATAGGTACACTTCAACTATGACATACAAAATGAGAAAAAAAATCCAGAAAATCACATTGTAGGATTTTAAATGAATTTATTTGCAAATTATGGTGGAAAATAAGTATTTGGTCACCTGCAAACAAGCAAGATTTCTGGTTCTCACAGACCTGTAACTTCTTTAAGAGGCTCCTCTGTCCTCCACTCGTTACCTGTATTAATGGCACCTGTTTGAACTTGTTATCAGTATAAAAGACACCTGTCCACAACCTCAAACAGTCACACTCCAAACTCCACTATGGCCAAGACCAAAGAGCTGTCAAAGGACACCAGAAACAAAATTGTAGACCTGCACCAGGCTGGGAAGACTGAATCTGCAATAGGTAAGCAGCTTGGTTTGAAGAAATCAACTGTGGGAGCATTTATTAGGAAATGGAAGACATACAAGACCACTGATAATCTCCCTCCTTCTGGGGCTCCACGCAAGATCTCACCCCGTGGGGTCAAAATAATCACAAGAACGGTGAGCAAAAATCCCAGAACCACACGGGGGGACCTAGTGAATGACCTGCAGAGAGTTGGGACCAAAGTAACAAAGCCTACCATCAGTAACACACTACGCCACCAGGGACTCAAATCCTGCATTGCCAGACGTGTCCCCCTGCTTAAGCCAGTACATGTCTAGGCCCGTCTGAAGTTTGCTAGAGAGCATTTGGATGATCCAGAAGAAGATCGGGAGAATGTCATATGGTCAGATGAAACCAAAATATAACTTTTTGGTAAAAACTCAACTCGTCGTGTTTGGAGGACAAAGAATGCTGAGTTGCATCCAAAGAACACCATTCCTACTGTGAAGCATGGGGGTGGAAACATCATGCTTTGGGGCTGTTTTTCTGCAAAGGGACCAGGACGACTGATCCGTGTAAAGGAAAGAATGAATGGGTCCATGTATCGTGAGATTTGGAGTGAAAACCTTCCATCAGCAAGGGCATTGAAGATGAAACGTGGCTGGGTCTTTCAGCATGACAATGATCCCAAACACACCGCCCGGGCAACGAAGGAGTGGCTTCGTAAGAAGCATTTCAAGGTCCTGGAGTAGCCTAGCCAGTCTCCAGAAATCAATCCCATAGAAAATCTTTGGAGGGAGTGGACAGCAACAGCCCCAAAACATCACTGCTCTAGAGGAGATCTGCATGGAGGAATGGGCCAAAATACCAGCAACAGTGTGTGAAAACCTTGTGAAGACTTACAGAAAACTTTTGACCTCTGTCATTGCCAACAAAGGGTATATAACAAAGTATTGAGATAAACTTTTGATATTGACCAAATACTTATTTTCCACCATAATTTGCAAATAAATAAATTTAAAATCCTACAATGTGATTTTCTGGATTTTTTTCTTCTCATTTTGTCTTGATTAGGGATGGTCCTGTCTGTCTGAAACATGAATAGAGATGGTCCTGTCTGTCTGAAATATGAATAGGGATGGTCCTGTCTGTCTGAAACATGAATAGGGATGGTCCTGTCTGTCTGAAATATGAATAGGGATGGTCCTGTCTGTCTGAAACATGAATAGGGATGGTCCTGTCTGTCTGAAATATGATTAGGGATGGTCCTGTCTGTCTGAAATATGATTAGGGATGGTCCTGTCTGTCTCTTCAAATGAAATAGGCTAATAATTAATCATTCTATAAAACTCTCTGCCCTTCCCGATTTATTTTCTATGCACTCAAATAGGGTTTTTATCGTTGAAATGGGGCCATCTGTCTTAGATAAGGATGAACAAATATAGTATTACACTATTAACCATGGTTATATATAATATAGTATTACACTATTAAACATGGCTATATATAATATAGTATTACACTATTAAACATGGTTATATATATAATATAGTATTACACTATTAAACATGGTTATATATAATATAGTATTACACTATTAAACATGGTTATATACAATATAGTATTACACTATTAAACATGGTTATATATAATATAGCATTACACTATTAAAACATGGTTATATATAATATAGTATTAGACTATAAAACATGGTTATATACAATATAGTATTACACTATTAAACATGGTTATATATAATATAGCATTACACTATTAAACATGGTTATATACAATATAGTATTACGCTATTAAACTTGGTTATATACAATATAGTATTACACTATTAAACATGGCTATATATAATATAGTATTACACTATTAAACATGGTTATATATATAATATAGTATTACACTATTAAACATGGTTATATATAATATAGTATTACACTATTAAACATGGTTATATACAATATAGTATTACACTATTAAACATGGTTATATATAATATAGCATTACACTATTAAAACATGGTTATATAAAATATAGTATTAGACTATAAAACATGGTTATATACAATATAGTATTATACTATTAAACATGGTTATATATAATATAGCATTACACTATTAAACATGGTGATATATAATATAGTATTATACTATTAAACATGTTATATATAATATAGCATTACACTATTAAACATGGTTATATATATAATATAGTATTACACTATTAAACATGGTTATATACAATATAGTATTACACTATTAAACATGGTTATATATAATATAGTATTACGCTATTAAACTTGGTTATAGATATAATATAGTATTACACTATTAAACATGGTTATATACAATATAGTATTACACTATTAAACATGGTTATATACAATATAGTATTACACTATTAAACATGGTTATATACAATATAGTATTACACTATTAAACATGGTTATATATATAATATAGTATTACGCTATTAAACATGGTTATATAAAATATAGTATTACACTATTAAACATGGTTATATATAATATAGTATTACACTATTAAACATGTTATATATAATATAGTACTACACTATTAAACATGGTTATATATAATATAGTATTACACTATTAAACATGGTTATATATAATATAGTATTACACTATTAAACATGGTTATATACAATATAGTATTACACTATTAAACATGGTTATATACAATATAGTATTACACTATTAAACATGGTTATATACAATATAGTATTACACTATTAAACTTGGTTATATACAATATAGTATTACACTATTAAACATGGTTATATACAATATAGTATTACACTATTAAACATGGTTATATATATAATATAGTATTACGCTATTAAACATGGTTATATAAAATATAGTATTACACTATTAAACATGGTTATATATAATATAGTATTACACTATTAAACATGTTATATATAATATAGTACTACACTATTAAACATGGTTATATATAATATAGTATTACACTATTAAACATGGTTATATATAATATAGTATTACACTATTAAACATGGTTATATACAATATAGTATTACACTATTAAACATGGTTATATACAATATAGTATTACACTATTAAACATGGTTATATACAATATAGTATTACACTATTAAACTTGGTTATATACAATATAGTATTACGGTATTAAACATGGTTATGTACATTATAGTATTACACTATTAAACATGGTTTTATAAAATATGAGGCTATTTACATGACTATGTATTTGTATCACTGCATACCCAGTGTGTAATGTGCAGTCTTAGTTTTGTGTACTGCAGTGCTGTGTGTCCAAGATAATTTCCCTGTCTGGGACATTAAAGTGGATCCTATCTGAATAGAATAAGGCGTCTATAGGACGAGACGTTGAGTCTCTCCTAACCATGAAGCAGTCAGCTCCCCTGATACCTGGTGGCCAGAGTCAACCTGCTACTGCTAACCTCTAATCAGAGTCAGTTAAATCAGGGAGGAGGATAACCTCTAATCAGAGTCAGTTAAATCAGGGAGGAGGATAACCTCGAACCAGAGTCAGTTAAATCAGGGAGGAGGATAACCTCTAACCAGAGTCAGTTAAATCAGGGAGGAGGATAACCTCGAACCAGTCAGTTAAATCAGGGAGGAGGATAACCTCGAACCAGAGTCAGTTAAATCAGGGAGGAGGATAACCTCTAACCAGAGTCAGTTAAATCAGGGAGGAGGATAACCTCTAACCAGAGTCAGTTAAATCAGGGAGGAGGATAACCTCTAACCAGAGTCAGTTAAATCAGGGAGGAGGATAACCTCGAACCAGAGTCAGTTAAATCAGGGAGGAGGATAACCTCTAACCAGAGTCAGTTAAATCAGGGAGGAGGATAACCTCGAACCAGTCAGTTAAATCAGGGAGGAGGATAACCTCTAACCAGAGTCAGTTAAATCAGGGAGGAGGATAACCTCTAACCAGAGTCAGTTAAATCAGGGAGGAGGATAACCTCGAACCAGTCAGTTAAATCAGGGAGGAGGATAACCTCTAACCAGAGTCAGTTAAATCAGGGAGGAGGATAACCTCGAACCAGTCAGTTAAATCAGGGAGGAGGATAACCTCGAACCAGAGTCAGTTAAATCAGGGAGGAGGATAACCTCTAACCAGAGTCAGTTAAATCAGGGAGGAGGATAACCTCTAACCAGTTAAATCAGGGAGGATAACCTCTAACCAGTTAAATCAGGGAGGAGGATAACCTCTAACCAGTTAAATCAGGAAGGAGGATAACCTCTAACCAGTTAAATCAGGAAGGAGGATAACCTCTAACCAGAGTCAGTTAAATCAGGGAGGAGGATAACCTCTAACCAGTTAAATCAGGAAGGAGGATAACCTCTAACCAGTTAAATCAGGAAGGAGGATAACCTCTAACCAGTTAAATCAGGGAGGAGGATAACCTCTAACCAGTTAAATCAGGAAGGAGGATAACCTCTAACCAGTTAAATCAGGAAGGAGGATAACCTCTAACCAGAGTCAGTTAAATCAGGGAGGAGGATAACCTCGAACCAGAGTCAGTTAAATCAGGGAGGAGGATAACCTCTAACCAGAGTCAGTTAAATCAGGGAGGAGGATAACCTCTAACCAGTTAAATCAGGGAGGAGGATAACCTCTAACCAGAGTCAGTTAAATCAGGGAGGAGGATAACCTCTAACCAGTTAAATCAGGAAGGAGGATAACCTCTAACCAGTTAAATCAGGAAGGAGGATAACCTCTAACCAGAGTCAGTTAAATCAGGGAGGAGGATAACCTCTAATCAGTTAAATCAGGAAGGAGGATAACCTCTAACCAGTTAAATCAGGAAGGAGGATAACCTCTAACCAGAGTCAGTTAAATCAGGAAGGAGGATAACCTCTAACCAGTTAAATCAGGGAGGAGGATAACCTCTAACCAGTTAAATCAGGAAGGAGGATAACCTCTAACCAGTTAAATCAGGGAGGAGGATAACCTCTAACCAGTTAAATCAGGGAGGAGGATAACCTCTAACCAGAGTCAGTTAAATCAGGGAGGAGGATAACCTCTAACCAGAGTCAGTTAAATCAGGGAGGAGGATAACCTCTAACCAGTTAAATCAGGGAGGAGGATAACCTCTAACCAGAGTCAGTTAAATCAGGGAGAAGGATAACCTCTAACCAGAGTCAGTTAAATCAGGGAGAAGGATAACCTCTAACCAGAGTCAGTTAAATCAGGGAGGAGGATAACCTCTAACCAGTTAAATCAGGGAGGAGGATAACCTCGAACCAGTCAGTTAAATCAGGGAGGAGGATAACCTCTAACCAGAGTCAGGATAACCTAAAGTCAGGGAGTTAAATCAGGGAGGAGGATAACCTCTAACCAGAGTCAGTTAAATCAGGGAGGAGGATAACCTCTAACCAGTTAAATCAGGGAGGAGGATAACCTCTAACCAGTTAAATCAGGGGGGAGGATAACCTCTAACCAGAGTCAGTTAAATCAGGGCGGAGGATAACCTCTAACCAGTTAAATCAGGGAGGATAACCTCTAACCAGTTAAATCAGGGGGGAGGATAACCTCTAACCAGAGTCAGTTAAATCAGGGAGGAGGATAACCTCTAACCAGAGTCAGTTAAATCAGGGAGGATAACCTCTAACCAGAGTC
>NW_027038703.1:0-2500 GCF_034236695.1 Oncorhynchus nerka
ATGGATTTATTGTGATGGTGTAGAGCTATATTACATGGATTTATTGTGATGGTGTAGGTAGACTATATTACATGGATTTATTGTGATGGTGTAGGTAGACTATATTACATGGATTTATTGTGATGGTGTAGGCTATATTACATGGATTTATTGTGATGGTGTAGAGACTATATTACATGGATTTATTGTGATGGTGTAGGTAGACTATATTACATGGATTTATTGTGATGGTGTAGGTAGACTATATTACATGGATTTATTGTGATGGTGTAGGTAGACTATATTACATGGATTTATTGTGATGGTGTAGACTATATTACATGGATTTATTGTGATGGTGTGGTAGACTATATTACATGGATTTATTGTGATGGTGTAGGTAGACTATATTACATGGATTTATTGTGATGGTGTAGACTATATTACATGGATTTATTGTGATGGTGTAGGTAGACTATATTACATGGATTTATTGTGATGGTGTAGGTAGACTATATTACATGGATTTATTGTGATGGTGTAGTAGACTATATTACATGGATTTATTGTGATGGTGTAGGTAGACTATATTACATGGATTTATTGTGATGGTGTAGACTATATTACATGGATTTATTGTGATGGTGTAGGTAGACTATATTACATGGATTTATTGTGATGGTGTAGACTATATTACATGGATTTATTGTGATGGGTGGTAGACTATATTACATGGATTTATTGTGATGGTGTAGGTAGACTATATTACATGGATTTATTGTGATGGTGTAGAGCTATATTACATGAATTTATTGTGATGGTGTAGACTATATTACATGGATTTATTGTGATGGTGTAGACTATATTACATGGATTTATTGTGATGGTGTAGACTATATTACATGGATTTATTGTGATGGTGTGTAGACTATATTACATGGATTTATTGTGATGGTGTAGGTAGACTATATTACATGGATTTATTGTGATGGTGTAGGTAGACTATATTACATGGATTTATTGTGATGGTGTAGACTATATTACATGGATTTATTGTGATGGTGTAGACTATATTACATGGATTTATTGTGATGGTGTAGACTATATTACATGGATTTATTGTGATGGTGTAGACTATATTACATGGATTTATTGTGATGGTGTAGACTATATTATGGTGTAGACATGGATCTATTGTGATGGTGTAGACTATATTACATGGATTTATTGTGATGGTGTAGACTATATTATATGGATTTATTGTGATGGTGTAGACTATATTATATGGATTTATTGTGATGGTGTAGACTATATTACATGGATTTATTGTGATGGTGTAGACTATATTACATGGATTTATTGTGATTGTGACTATATTGCATAGATTTATTGTGAGGACAGTAGACTATATTACATGGATTTATTGTGATGGTGTAGGTAGACTATATTACATGGATTTATTGTGATGGTGTAGACTATATTACATGGATTTATTGTGATGGTGTAGGTAGACTATATTACATGGATTTATTGTGAAGGTGTAGGTAGACTATATTACATGGATTTATTGTGATGGTGTAGACTATATTGCATGGATTTATTGTGATGGTGTGAGGTAGACTATATTACATGGATTTATTGTGATGGTGTAGAGACTATATTATATGGATTTATTGTGATGGTGTAGTAGACTATATTACATGGATTTATTGTGATGGTGTAGACTATATTACATGGATTTATTGTGATGGTGTAGGTAGACTATATTACATGGATTTATTGTGATGGTGTAGGTAGACTATATTACATGGATTTATTGTGATGGTGTAGGCTATATTACATGGATTTATTGTGATGGTGTAGACTATATTACATGGATTTATTGTGATGGTGTAGGCTATATTACATGGATTTATTGTGATGGTGTAGACTATATTACATGGATTTATTGTGATGGTGTAGACTATATTACATGGATTTATTGTGATGGTGTAGGTAGACTATATTACATGGATTTATTGTGATGGTGTAGACTATATTACATGGATTTATTGTGATGGTGTAGACTATATTACATGGATTTATTGTGATGGTGTAGGTAGACTATATTACATGGATTTATTGTGATGGTGTAGGCTATATTACATGGATTTATTGTGATGGTGTAGACTATATTACATGGATTTATTGTGATGGTGTAGACTATATTACATGGATTTGTTGTGATGGTGTAGGTAGACTATATTACATGGATTTATTGTGATGGTGTAGGTAGACTATATTACATGGATTTATTGTGATGGTGTAGAGACTATATCACATGGATTTATTGTGATGGTGTAGGTACTATATTACATGGATTTATTGTGATGGTGTAGGTAGACTATATTACATGGATTTATTGTGATGGTAGATATATTACATGGATTTATTGATGGTGTATATTACATGGATTTATTGTGATGGTGTAGGTAGACTATATTACATGGATTTATTGTGATGGTGTAGACTATATTACATG
>NW_027038703.1:7500-22500 GCF_034236695.1 Oncorhynchus nerka
GTGTTAGACCCACTACTGGGACGACAGGATGTGAGATGTGAGTGGTCTTGTAATCAGGTGTTAGACCCACTACTGGGACGACAGGATGTGAGTGGTCTGTAATCAGGTGTAGACCCACTACTGGGACGACAGGAAGTGAGTGGTCTGTAATCAGGTGTTAGACCCACTACGGGGACGACAGGAAGTGAGTGGTCTGTAATCAGGTATTAGACCCACTACTGGGACGACAGGATGTGAGATGTGAGTGGTCTTGTAATCAGGTGTTAGACCCACTACTGGGACGACAGGCTGTGAGTGGTCTGTAATCAGGTGTTAGACCCACTACTGGGACGACAGGAAGTGAGTGGTCTGTAATCAGGTGTTAGACCCACTACTGGGACGACAGGATGTGAGATGTGAGTGGTCTTGTAATCAGGTGTTAGACCCACTACGGGGACGACAGGATGTGAGTGGTCTGTAATCAGGTGTTAGACCCACTACTGGGACGACAGGCTGTGAGTGGTCTGTAATCAGGTGTTAGACCCACTACTGGGACGACAGGAAGTGAGTGGTCTGTAATCAGGTGTTAGACCCACTACTGGGACGACAGGATGTGAGTGGTCTTGTAATCAGGTGTTAGACCCACTACGGGGACGACAGGATGTGAGTGGTCTGTAATCAGGTGTTAGACCCACTACTGGGACGACAGGATGTGAGTGGTCTGTAATCAGGTGTTAGACCCACTACTGGGACGACAGGCTGTGAGTGGTCTGTAATCAGGTGTTAGACACACTACTGGGACGACAGGATGTGAGTGGTCTGTAATCAGGTGTTAGACCCACTACGGGGACGACAGGATGTGGGATGTGAGTGGTCTGTAATCACGTGTTAGACCCACTACTGGGACGACAGGATGTGAGTGGTCTGTAATCAGGTGTTAGACCCACTACTGGGACGACAGGATGTGAGTGGTCTGTAATCAGGTGTAGACCCACTACTGGGACGACAGGATGTGAGTGGTCTGTAATCAGGTGTTAGACACACTACTGGGACGACAGGATGTGAGTGGTCTGTAATCAGGTGTTAGACCCACTACGGGGACGACAGGATGTGAGTGGTCTGTAATCACATGCTATCTGTCTCTACTGATTGTCTCTCCTATCTGTCTCTACTGACTGTCTCTCCTATCTGTCTCTACTGACTGCCTCTACTGACTGTCTCTACTGACTGTCTCTCCTGACTGTCTCTACTGACTGTCTCTACTGATTTTCTCTCCTGACTGTCTCTACTGACTGTCTCTGCTATCTGTCTCTACTGACTGTCTCTGCTATCTGTCTCTACTGACTGTCTCTGCTATCTGTCTCTCCTATCTGTCTCTACTGACTGTCTCTGCTATCTGTCTCTACTGACTGTCTCTGCTATCTGTCTCTCCTATCTGTCTCTACTGACTGTCTCTCCTATCTGTCTCTACTGACTGTCTCTCCTATCTGTCTCTACTGACTGCCTCTACTGACTGTCTCTACTGACTGTCTCTACTGACTGTCTCTGCTATCTGTCTCTGCTATATGTCTCTACTGATTGCCTCTCCTATCTGTCTTTACTGATTGTCTCTCCTATCTGTGTCTGCTATCTGTCTCTCCTATCTGTCTCTACTGATTGTCTCTCCTATCTGTCTCTACTGATTGTCTCTCCTATCTGTCTCTACTGATATCTGTCTCTCCTATCTGTTTCTACTGATTGTCTCTCCTATCTGTCTCTACTGATTGTCTCTCCTATCTGTCTCTGCTATCTGTCTCTACAGATTGTCTCTCCTATCTGTCTACTGATTGTCTCTCCTATCTGTCTCTACTGATTGTTTCTCCTATCTGTCTCTATTGATTGTCTCTCCTATATGTCTCTCCTGATTGTCTCAGCTATCTGTCTCTACTGATTGTCTCTCCTATATGTCTCTCCTGATTGTCTCAGCTATCTGTCTCTACTGATTGTCTCTCCTATCTGTCTCTACTGATTGTCTCTCCTATCTGTCTCTCCAATCTGTCTCTACTAATTGTCTCTCCTATCTGTCTCTACTGACTGTCTCTCCTATCTGTCTCGACTGACTGTCTCTCCTACCTGTCTCGACTGACTGTCTCTCCTACCTGTCTCTACTGATTGTCTCTCCTACCTGTCTCGACTGACTGTCTCTCCAATCTGTCTCTACTAATTGTCTCTCCTACCTGTCTCTACTGATTGTCTCTCCTATCTGTCTACTGATTTTCTCTCCTATCTGTCTACTGATTGTCTCTCCTATCTGTCTCGACTGACTGTCTCTCCTACCTGTCTCGACTGACTGTCTCTCCTACCTGTCTCTACTGACTGTCTCTCCTATCTGTCTCTACTGACTGTCTCTCCTATCTGTCTCGACTGACTGTCTCTCCTACCTGTCTCTACTGATTGTCTCTCCTATCTGTCTACTGATTTTCTCTCCTATCTGTCTACTGATTTTCTCTCCTATCTGTCTCTCCTATCTGTCTCTCCTGACTGTCTCTCTTATCTGTCTCTCCTGACGGTCTCTCCTACCTGTCTCTACTGATTGTCTCTCCTATCTGTCTCTACTGACTCTCTCCTATCTGTCTCTCCTATCTGTCTCTACTGATTGTCTCTCTTATCTGTCTCTTCTATCTGTCTCTACTGATTGTCTCCCCTATCCGTCTCTACTCACTGTCTCTCTTGACCGTTCCTGTAGGTTCATGCTCTACAACATCCGCAGAGTACGACCCTGCCTCACACAGGAAGCGGCGCAGGTCCTAATCCAGGCACTTGTCATCTCCCGTCTGGATTACTGCAACTCGCTGTTGGCTGGGCTCCCTGCCTGTGCCATTAAACCCCTACAACTCATCCAGAACGCCGCTGCCCGTCTGGTGTTCAACCTTCCCAAGTTCTCTCACGTCACCCCGCTCCTCCGCTCTCTCCACTGGCTTCCAGTTGAAGCTCGCATCCGCTACAAGACCATGGTGCTTGCCTACGGAGCTGTGAGGGGAACGGCACCTCAGTACCTCCAGGATCTGATCAGGCCCTACACCCAAACAAGGGCACTGCGTTCATCCACCTCTGGCCTGCTCGCCTCCCTACCACTGAGGAAGTACAGTTCCCGCGCAGCCCAGTCAAAACTGTTCGCTGCTCTGGCCCCCCAATGGTGGAACAAACTCCCTCACGACGCCAGGACAGCGGAGTCAATCACCACCTTCCGGAGACACCTGAAACCCCACCTCATTCAGGAATACCTAGGATAGGATAAAGTATTTCTTCTCACCCCCCCCCTTAAAAGATTTAGATGCACTATTGTAAAGTGGCTGTTCCACTGGATGTCTTAAGGTGAACGCACCAATTTGTAAGTCGCTCTGGATAAGAGCGTCTGCTAAATGACTTAAATGTAAATGTAAATGTACTATCTGTCTCTACTAATTGTCTCTACTAATTGTCTCTCCTATATGACTCTACTCACTGTCTCTCTTGACTGTCTCTACTATCTGTCTCTACTGATTTTCTCTCCTATATGACTCTACTCACTGTCTCTACTCACTGTCTCTCCTATCTACCCCTTTCTCTACTCTCTCGGTCAAAAACGCATTTACAAATACGGAAGCAAATTTAATTTAATTTCAAATCATTTTATTTATTTAGCCAGAGGAGAGTCTACTCAGTAACAATGTTGACTGTTATCCCAGGAAGTCCTGGTTTTTCATTGAACCAATAGAAACGTACGCAGCACACAGCGTGTTTTGTCTTGCCCAGTAACCCTCTGAATGCTACACACACAATCCATGTCTCAGTTGTCATCTTTAACCCGTCTCCTCCCCTTCATCTAGCCCACCCAATCTACCTACCTCATCCACATACTGTTTATATTTATTTACTTTTCTGCTCTTTTGCACACCAATATCTCTACCTGTACATGACCATCTGATCACTTATCACTCCAGTGTTAATCTGCAAAATTGTAATTATTCGCCTACCTCCTCATGCCTTTTGCACACATTGTATATAGACTCTCTTTTTTTCTACTGTGTTATTGACTTGTTAATTGTTTACTCCATGTTTAACTCTGTGTTGTCTGTTCACACTGCTATGCTTTATCTTGGCCAGGTCGCAGTTGCAAATGAGAACTTGTTCTCAACTAGCCTACCTTTTAAATAAAGGTAAATAAAGGTGCGACTCCCTTCACCACAGGTACCTGGGCTGACTGCGTTGTGGGACTCCCTTCACCACAGGTACCTGGGCTGACTGCGTTGTGGGACTCCCTTCACCACAGGTACCTGGGCTGACTGCGTTGTGGGACTCCCTTCACCACAGGTACATGGGCTGACTGCGTTGTGGGACTCCCTTCACCACAGGTACCTGGGCTGACTGCGTTGTGGGACTCCCTTCACCACAGGTACCTGGGCTGACTGCGTAGTGGGACTCCCTTCACCACAGGTACCTGGGCGGACTGCGTTGTGGTACTCCCTTCACCACAGGTACCTGGCTGACTCCGTTGTGGGACTCCCTTCGCCACAGGTACCTGGGCTGACTCCGTTGTGGGACTCCCTTCGCCACAGGTACCTGGGCTGACTGCGTTGTGGGACTCCCTTCACCACAGGTACATGGGCTGACTGCGTTGTGGGACTCCCTTCACCACAGGTACCTGGGCTGACTGCGTTGTGGGACTCCCTTCGCCACAGGTACCTGGGCTGACTGCGTTGTGGGACTCCCTTCACCACAGGTACCTGGGCTGACTGCGTAGTGGGACTCCCTTCACCACAGGTACCTGGGCTGACTGCGTTGTGGTACTCCCTTCACCACAGGTACCTGGCTGACTCCGTTGTGGGACTCCCTTCGCCACAGGTACCTGGGCTGACTCCGTTGTGGGACTCCCTTCGCCACAGGTACCTGGGCTGACTGCGTTGTGGGACTCCCTTCACCACAGGTACATGGGCTGACTGCGTTGTGGGACTCCCTTCACCACAGGTACCTGGGCTGACTGTGTTGTGGTACTCCCTTCACCACAGGTACCTGGCTGACTCCGTTGTGGGACTCCCTTCGCCACAGGTACCTGGGCTGACTCCGTTGTGGGACTCCCTTCGCCACAGGTACCTGGGCTGACTGCGTTGTGGGATTCCCTTCACCACAGGTACCTGGGCTGACTGCGTTGTGGGACTCCCTTCACCACAGGTACCTGGGCTGACTGCGTTGTGGGACTCCCTTCACCACAGGTACCTGGGCTGACTGCGTTGTGGGACTCCCTTCACCACATGTACCTGGGCTGACTGCATTGTGGGACTCCCTTCGCCACAGGTACCTGGGCTGACTGCGTTGTGGGACTCCCTTCACCACAGGTACCTGGGCTGACTGCGTTGTGGGACTCCCTTCACCACAGGTACCTGGGCTGACTGCGTTGTGGGACTCCCTTCACCACAGGTACCTGGGCTGACTGTGTGCTCAGCTGACTGCGTGTCCTGACTCCTCTCCTGTAAGTATGACACATCACTTGAGTGCTGTCAAAGCCTAGTTCCTCAATCTTCCTCAGGGTGTTGGTGAACGGAGTCAAAAGTGTTCTTCAGTCCAAGCAGAATGCTGGCTGTTACCAGCCTCACTGATGTCCTCATCAACCCCTTTGTCCTGATGTATCTCATTAACGTCCTCATCTACCCCTTTATCCTGATGTATCTCATTAATGTCCTCATCAACCCCTTTATCCTGATGTCCTCATTAATGTCCTCATCAACCCCTTTATCCTGATGTATCTCATTAATGTCCTCATCAACCCCTTTATCCTGATGTATCTCATTAATGTCCTCATCAACCCCTTTGTCCTGATGTATCTCATTAAGTCCTCATCAACCCCTTTGTCCTGATGTCCTCATCAACCCCTTTATCCTGATGTATCTCATTAATGTCCTCATCAACCCCTTTATCCTGATGTCCTCATCAACCCCTTTGTCCTGATGTCATCATCAACCCCTTTATCCTGATGTATCTCATTAATGTCCTCATCAACCCCTTTATCCTG
This sequence comes from Oncorhynchus nerka, assembly GCF_034236695.1. Taxonomy (NCBI): domain Eukaryota; kingdom Metazoa; phylum Chordata; class Actinopteri; order Salmoniformes; family Salmonidae; genus Oncorhynchus; species Oncorhynchus nerka. Next base: position 13,508 of record NW_027038703.1, read on the forward strand.
ATGTATCTCATTAATGTCCTCATCAACCCCTTTATCCTGATGTATCTCATTAATGTCCTCATCAACCCCTTTATCCTGATGTATCTCATTAATGTCCTCATCAACCCCTTTGTCCTGATGTATCTCATTAATGTCCTCATCAACCCCTTTATCCTGATGTATCTCATTAATGTCCTCATCAACCCCTTTATCCTGATGTATCTCATTAAAGTCCTCATCAACCCCTTTATCCTGATGTATCTCATTAATGACCTCATCAACCTCTTTATCCTGATGTATCTCATTAATGTCCTCATCAACCCCTTTATCCTGATGTATCTCATTAATGTCCTCATCAACCCCTTTGTCCTTATGTATCTCATTAATGTCCTCATCAACCTCTTTATCCTGATGTATCTCATTAATGTCCTCATCAACCTCTTTATCCTGATGTCATCATCAACCCCTTTGTCCTGATGTATCTCATTAATGTCCTCATCAACCTCTTTATCCTGATGTATCTCATTAATGTCCTCATCAACCTCTTTATCCTGATGTATCTCATTAATGTCCTCATCAACCCCTTTGTCCTTATGTATCTCATTAATGTCCTCATCAACCTCTTTATCCTGATGTCATCATCAAGCCCTTTGTCCTGATGTATCTCATTAATGTCCTCATCAACCCCTTTATCCTGATGTATCTCATTAATGTCCTCATCCACCTCTTTATCCTGATGTCCTCATCAACCTCTTTATCCTGATGTCCTCATCAACCCCTTTATCCTGATGTATCTCATTAATGTCCTCATCAACCTCTTTATCCTGATGTCCTCATCAACCCCTTTATCCTGATGTATCTCATGAATGTCCTCATCAACCTCTTTATCATGATGTCCTCATCAACCTCTTTATCCTGATGTCCTCATCAACCTCTTTATCCTGATATCCTCATCAACCCCTTTATCCTGATGTATCTCATTAATGTCCTCATCAACCTCTTTATCCTGATGTCCTCATCAACCTCTTTACTCTGATGTCCTCATCAACCCCTTTATCCTGATGTATCTCATTAATGTCCTCATCAACCTCTTTATCCTGATGTCCTCATCAACCTCTTTATCCTGATGTCCTCATCAACCTCTTTATCCTGATGTCCTCATCAACCCTTTATCCTGATGTATCTCATTAATGTCCTCATCAACCTCTTTATCCTGATGTCCTCATCAACCTCTTTACCCTGATGTCCTCATCAACCCCTTTATCCTGATGTATCTCATTAATGTCCTCATCAACCTCTTTATCCTGATGTCCTCATCAACCCCTTTATCCTGATGTATCTCATTAATGTCCTCATCAACCTCTTTATCCTGATGTCTTCATCAACCTCTTTATCCTGATGTCCTCATCAACCCCTTTATCCTGATGTATCTCATTAATGTCCTCATCAACCTCTTTATCCTGATGTCCTCATCAACCTCTTTATCCTGATGTCCTCATCAACCCCTTTATCCTGATGTATCTCATTAATGTCCTCATCAACCTCTTTATCCTGATGTCCTCATCAACCTCTTTACCCTGATGTCCTCATCAACCCCTTTATCCTGATGTATCTCATTAATGTCCTCATCAACCTCTTTATCCTGATGTCCTCATCAACCCCTTTATCCTGATGTATCTCATTAATGTCCTCATCAACCTCTTTATCCTGATGTCTTCATCAACCTCTTTATCCTGATGTCCTCATCAACCCCTTTATCCTGATGTATCTCATTAATGTCCTCATCAACCTCTTTATCCTGATGTCCTCATCAACCTCTTTATCCTGATGTCCTCATCAACCTCTTTATCCTGATGTCCTCATCAACCCCTTTGTCCTGATGTATCTCATTAATGTCCTCATCAACCCCTTTATCCTGATGTATCTCATTAATGTCCTCATCAACCCCTTTATCCTGATGTATCTCATTAATGTCCTCATCAACCCCTTTATCCTGATGTATCTCATTAATGTCCTCATCAACCTCTTTATCCTGATGTCCTCATCAACCTCTTTATCCTGATGTCCTCATCAACCCCTTTATCCTGATGTATCTCATTAATGTCCTCATCAACCTCTTTATCCTGATGTCCTCATCAACCCCTTTATCCTGATGTATCTCATTAATGTCCTCATCAACCTCTTTATCCTGATGTCCTCATCAACCTCTTTATCCTGATGTCCTCATCAACCTCTTCATCCTGATGTCCTCATCAACCCCTTTATCCTGATGTATCTCATTAATGTCCTCATCAACCTCTTTATCCTGATGTCCTCATCAACCTCTTTATCCTGATGTCCTCATCAACCCCTTCATCCTGATGTATCTCATTAATGTCCTCATCAACCTCTTTATCCTGATGTCCTCATCAACCTCTTTATCCTGATGTCCTCATCAACCCCTTTATCCTGATGTATCTCATTAATGTCCTCATCAACCCCTTTATCCTGATGTATCTCATTAATGTCCTCATCAACCCCTTTATCCTGATGTATCTCATTAATGTCCTCATCAACCCCTTTATCCTGATGTATCTCATTAATGTCCTCATCAACCCCTTTATCCTGATGTATCTCATTAATGTCCTCATCAACCCCTTTATCCTGATGTATCTCATTAATGTCCTCATCAACCCCTTTATCCTGATGTATCTCATTAATGTCCTCATCAACCCCTTTATCCTGATGTATCTCATTAATGTCCTCATCAACCCCTTTATCCTGATGTATCTCATTAATGTCCTCATCAACCCCTTTATCCTGATGTATCTCATTAATGTCCTCATCAACCCCTTTATCCTGATGTATCTCATTAATGTCCTCATCAACCCCTTTGTCCTGCTGTTGATGTGCTGCGTATCTTCCTAAAGCCATACACAACACAAACACACAATATACAAACACACAATACACACACACTCCTCAACGGGATGTAACACGTCTGAGACACACACCACTAGCTGACAGTGATGAATCACCACGGTAACCCAGTGGGGTGTGTATGTGCTTGCGTGTCTGTACTGTTTAGCGAAGAACAAATAGTCCCGCGTAGTAACACCCCGGCCCGAGGGAGTGCTCTGGTCCCAAACGTATCCCGCGGCGTCAGTATTTGATCAGGGTTTGTCGGTCCATGAAAAATGACCTCCTTGGCTGTGATCCAAATGTCACCCTATATAGTGCACGGTTTTAGACCAGAGCTGCATAGAGGCTCTCTCCCTTATTCTCTCTGTCTCTCCCTCTCTCTGTCTCTCCCTCTCTCTCTCTCTGTCTTTCTCTCTCCGTCTCTCCATCTCCCTCCCTCTCGCTCACTCTCTTTCTCTCTCTCTGTCTCTCCCTCTCTCTCTCTCTGTCTTTCTCTCTCCGTCTCTCCATCTCCCTCCCTCTCGCTCACTCTCTTTCTCTCTCTCTGTCTCTCTCTCTCTCGTCAGAGTGCATGCTGGGAGCAAGTCGACTCTCAAGAGCTTCGGGGTGTGTATATATATTTACATATATTGATTAGTTAAGTTGTTTTAAGGTTGTATTGTCTCACTCACACTAAGTACGTATAGGGGAGGTGGGATGGATGAGGTTGGTTCTCTCGAGGGCCCAACCAGCGGGAGGGGCTGGTTGTAATGGTCCCCTCGTGGAGGTGTAGAGAGTGAAAATCGTAGTCGTCGGCATGGGGTGAAGAGTCCCGCTGAGACAGGTTGTTCAGTGGAAGAATGTAGTTTAGCAGTGGGCTCTATCATTGGGTTTGACAGCATGACAATCAGCCTCACGGATGAATAGCGCTGGAGTCATTTCCTTAGTTTCCTTTAAAAAGGTGAATACGGTAGTTGAGAGTGGTGTTGTGTCGCGGGGAGACACAGACGTCGGTTATTCCCTCTTGTGAATCCGTCGAAGAAAGTTCTGCTTTCAAACGTGCAACCTTTTGTTAGAGATGAAGGTGTTGTGAGAGAGAGTTGTCTCATCGACTTGTTTCTACAATTTAATTTATTTTTGTATGTTTTTGGAAGTGAATCTCCTTTGCTGAAACATGTCTCATAGGAGATTAGTGCACATGATTTTAGAGAAGGATACTGACCCAACTGAATTTTAACGTTCAGTTTCAAGATTGACGGGTTTGATTATGTGTTCTACGCTTCTACTGAATCAATGAAATGCCTCGGGTGTGGAAGAGAGGGGCATTTGGTGCGTTAATGGTGTAGAGAACGAGCGAGCAGAGCCAGGTAGCAGCTGAAGCACTACTGAGAAGGGATGAACAGGCTAAGAGTTCAGGAGAAGGTGAGCAGATGTGATGGGAAAAATAGGAAAGGAGAGCAATGTGGCTATGGGAGTAGGGCAGGAAAAAGAGGGGGGGGGGGGGGCATTAGGTGAGATTGCGATTGAGGTCGCTGAGGGGGTGCTGGAGAATGAAATGGGCAAGAGTGGAGTGAAACAAAGGAAAATGAAGCAGCTGTTTTCAAAGTACCGAGGAAGAATTTAAGGGGAAGTGAAGGTTCTAATTCCAAGAGGAAGAATTTAAGGGGAAGTGAAGGTTCTAATTCCAAGAGGAAGACTTTAAGGGGTGATGAAGGTTCTAATTCCAAGAGGAAGAATTTAAGGGGAAGTGAAGGTTCTAAGAGATGTGTTTTCTGTCTCTTCCTGTAAAGAGATGTGTTTTCTGTCTCTTCCTGTAAAGATATGTGTTCTCTGTCTCTTCCTGTAAAGAGATGTGTTGTCTGTCTCTTCCTGTAAAGAGATGTGTTTCCTGTCTCTTCCTGTAAAGAGATGTGTTTCCTGTCTCTTCCTGTAAAGACATGTGTTTCCTGTCTCTTCCCGTAAAGAGATGTGTTTCCTGTCTCTTCCCGTAAAGAGATGTGTTGTCTGTCTCTTCCTGTAAAGAGATGTGTTGTCTGTCTCTTCCTGTAAAGAGATGTGTTGTCTGTCTCTTCCTGTAAAGAGATGTGTTTCCTGTCTCTTCCTGTAAAGAGATGTGTTTTCTGTCTCTTCCCGTAAAGAGATGTGTTTCCTGTCTCTTCCTGTAAAGAGATGTGTTTCCTGTCTCTTCCTGTAAAGAGATGTGTTGTCTGTCTCTTCCTGTAAAGAGATGTGTGGTGTGTAGTCATAAAAACTAAAACATGTGGGGGCGTGGCCATCCTGTTCTCAAAAGTTTTTTTTGCCTTTGTCATACGAGGTTGACAGAGGTGGTTGAGGGGAGGTTATTAAACATTAGAGCGAGGTATGAAGACATCACTATGTGTTTAATACATGTATGTGCCCCAGTAGTGGCAGTCGAGAGGGTATGTTTTTTTAGAGAGATTATCAAATACCATTGAGAAATGTAATACTGAGGATGATTTATTTCTTGCTGGGGATTTTAACTGCACAGTCAGTGATTTTAGATAGAAATCACAAAGAACCTCAAGGACTTTTTTAAAACACCTTATTGTAACACATGAACTACGTGATATTTGGCAGAGTCAAAATGGAGGCACGAGACAGAACACCATCTCTCTGGACAGGTTAGATAGGTTTTATTGTAACACTGTGTGATGTTTGGAGCCAAAATGGAGGCACGAGACAGAACACATGGGTTAATGTGAGAGAGAACACCATCTCTCTGACCAGGTTAGACAGATTTTATTGTTTTGAGCATCAATCTCAGGTCTGTAAATCAAGTGTAATAAAACCCCAGTGGGATTTTCTGATCATTGTTTAAAAACAGAGGTGGTGGACATTAACACTGTAAAACCCTGAAGTACATACTGCCATTTTAAAACAACTACATCGGGTGATGATCACTTCAGGAAATGCTTTAGTTCTGTTCTGGGAGAGGTGGAGGTCTGAAGAGGACAGTTCTGTATCTCTTCAACAGCGGTGGGATATTAGGGAAAAATCCAGATTCAACAATTCTGTAATCCAATACACGATGAATGTCACCAGAGATATCAGCAGATCAATGAACCTCCCTGGAGTCTGAGATAGTGGAACTCCTGACGTTAGTTGAGACCACAGGAGATCGATGTCATATTCAGGCACTGGAGAGGAAAAAGCCTCATTGGTAGACCTGCTGGGTATCAGAACACAGGGGACATTGGTAGACCTAGTGGGTATCAGAGCACAGGGGACATTGGTAGACCTGCTGGGTATCAGCACACAGGGGACATTGGTAGACCTGCTGGGTATCAGAACACAGGGGACATTGGTAGACCTGCTGGGTATCAGAACACAGGGGACATTGGTAGACCTGCTGGGTATCAGAACACCGGGGACATTGGTAGACCTGCTGGGTATCAGAACACAGGGGACATTGGTAGACCTGCTGGGTATCAGAACACAGGGGACATTGGTAGACCTGCTGGGTATCAGAACACAGGGGACATTGGTAGACCTGCTGGGTATCAGAACACAGGGGACATTGGTAGACCTGCTGGGTATCAGAGCACAGGGGACATTGGTAGACCTGCTGGGTATCAGAACATAGGTGGTTATTGGTAGACCTGCTGGGTATCAGAACACAGGGGGTTATTGGTAGACCTGCTGGGTATCAGAACACAGGGGACATTGGTAGACCTGCTGGGTATCAGAACACAGGGGACATTGGTAGACCTGCTGGGTATCAGAACACAGGGGGCATTGGTAGACCTGCTGGGTATCAGAACACAGGGGACATTGGTAGACCTGCTGGGTATCAGAACACAGGGGACATTGGTAGACCTGCTGGGTATCAGAACACAGGGGGCATTGGTAGACCTGCTGGGTATCAGAACACAGGGGACATTGGTAGACCTGCTGGGTATCAGAACACAGGGGGCATTGGTAGACCTGCTGGGTATCAGAACACAGGGGACATTGGTAGACCTGCTGGGTATCAGAACATAGGTGGTTATTAGTGCGAAGTAAGTTTCAGGGAATCTCTGAAATGGATGCCTCATCCCCATTTTTCTGTGGCTTAAAGAATAAAGAAAGGACAAAGAAGTATTATTCATTGCCTCGAATCAGCTGTCGGAAAGGAGATCACTAGAGGACAGGAGATCACTATAGGACAGGAGATCACTAGAGGACAGGAGATCACTAGCCCAAGTGGAATTAGAAAGAGGACAGGAGATCACTAGCCCAAGTGGAATTAGATAGAGGACAGTATAGTTCTATGCTGAGCTCTACCAGTGGAATTAGACAGAGGAGAGTAGAGTTCTATGCTGAGCTCTACCAGTGGAATTAGAAAGAGGACTGTAGAGTTCTATGCTGAGCTCTACCAGTGGAATTAGACAGAGGGGAGTAGCCTCTATGCTGAGCTCTACCAGTGGAATTAGAAAGAGGACTGTAGAGTTCAATGCTGAGCTCTACCAGTGGAATTAGGAGAGTAGAGTTCTATGCTGAGCTCTACCAGTGGAATTAGAAAGAGGACTGTAGAGTTCTATGCTGAGCTCTACCAGTGGAATTAGACAGAGGAGAGTAGAGTTCTATGCTGAGCTCTACCAGTGGAATTAGAAAGAGGACTGTAGAGTTCAATGCTGAGCTCTACCAGTGGAATTAGGAGAGTAGAGTTCTATGCTGAGCTCTACCAGTGGAATTAGACAGAGGAGAGTAGAGTTCTATGCTGAGCTCTACCAGTGGAATTAGAAAGAGGACTGTAGAGTTCTATGCTGAGCTCTACCAGTGGAATTAGACAGAGGAGAGTAGAGTTCTATGCTGAGCTCTACCAGTGGAATTAGAAAGAGGACTGTAGAGTTCAATGCTGAGCTCTACCAGTGGAATTAGGAGAGTAGAGTTCTATGCTGAGCTCTACCAGTGGAATTAGAAAGAGGACTGTAGAGTTTTATGCTGAGCTCTACCAGTGGAATTAGACAGAGGAGAGTAGAGTTCTATGCTGAGCTCTACCAGTGGAATTAGAAAGAGGACTGTAGAGTTCAATGCTGAGCTCTACCAGTGGAATTAGGAGAGTAGAGTTCTATGCTGAGCTCTACCAGTGGAATTAGAAAGAGGACTGTAGAGTTCTATGCTGAGCTCTACAAGTAGAATTAGAAAGAGGAGAGTAGAGTTATATGCTGAGCTCTACCAGTGGAATTAGAAAGAGGAGAGTAGAGTTCTATGCTGAGCTGCTCTACAAGTGGAATTAGAAAGAGGACAGTAGAGTTCTATGCTGAGCTGCTCTACAAGTGGAATTAGAAAGAGGACAGTAGAGATCTATACTGAGCTCTACCAGTGGAATTAGAAAGAGGACAGTAGAGTTCTATACTGAGCTCTACCAGTGGAATTAGAAAGAGGACAGTAGAGTTCTATGCTGAGCTCTACAAGGGGAATTAGAAAGAGGACAGTAGAGTTCTATGCTGAGCTCTACAAGTGGAATTAGAAAGAGGACAGTAGAGTTCTATACTGAGCTCTACCAGTGGAATTAGAAAGAGGACAGTAGAGTTCTATGCTGAGCTCTACCAATGTGAGTACGAAGAGGATATAACAGTGACACAGCAGTTCCTTGGTGGCCTCCCACAGGTGGCTGCAGGAGCTCAGGTTGAACCAGAGCAACCATTGTCTTTCCAGGAGCTGTACACTGCATTAAAAAGGGCATGGAAAATGAAATGGAAGGGCACCGGGCATTGATCGGCTTCCCGTTGACTTTTTAAAGTCTTTTTGGGCGATGTTGGGAGAGGATTGGCTAGCAGTAGTTAACGATAGTTTGACCGGAGGGTTACTACCGATAAGCTGCAGAAGGGCTGTCCTCACCTTACTGCCAAAAAAGGGTGACCCTATGGAGGTGAAGAACTGGAGGCCGGTGGCCTTAATGTGCACTGATAATAAGATGCTGTCCAAGGCTTTGTCCACCAGGCTGAGGGAGGTGATGGGGCAAATCACACGGACCTACTGTGTTCCTGACAGGCAGATAGGGGATAACATTTCTCTGATTCTTCATGTTCTGGGCATCTCTAGGGCTGTTGGGTTGAATGCTGGTCTAACTTCAATTGATCAGGAAAAGACTTTTGACCGAGTTGAACATCAATACCTCTATGGGGCCA
>NW_027038703.1:30000-36207 GCF_034236695.1 Oncorhynchus nerka
TCCTCTCTCTCTACTCTGGTTGATAGCTCCTCTCTCTCTCTAACCTGGTTGATCGCTCCTCTCTCCCCTGGTTGATCGCTCCTCTCTACCCTGGTTGATCGCTCCTCTCTCTCCCCTGGTTGATAGCTCCTCTCTACCCTGGTTGATCGCTCCTCTCTCTACCCTGGTTGATCACTCCTCTCTCTCTCTACCCTGGTTGATCGCTCCTCTCTCTACTCTGGTTGATCGCTCCTCTCTCTAACCTGGTTGATCACTCCTCTCTCTCTCCCTGGTTGATCGCTCCACTCTCTACCCTGGTTGATCGCTCCTCTCTCTCTACCCTGGTTGATCGCTCCTCTCTCTACCCTGGTTGATCGCTCCTCTCTCTCTACCCTGGTTGATCGCTCCTCTCTCTCTACCCTGGTTGATCGCTCCTCTCTCTCTACCCTGGTTGATCGCTCCTCTCTCTCTACCCTGGTTGATCGCTCCTCTCTCTCTACCCTGGTTGATCGCTCCTCTCTCTCTACCCTGGTTGATCGCTCCTCTCTCTCTACTCTGGTTGATCGCTCCTCTCTCTTCCCTGGTTGATCGCTCCTCTCTCTACCCTGGTTGATCGCTCCTCTCTCTCTACCCTGGTTGATATCTCCTCTCTCTCTACCCTGGTTGATCGCTCCTCTCTCTCTACCCTGGTTGATCGCTCCTCTCTCTACCCTGGTTGATCGCTCCTCTCTCTCTACTCTGGTTGATCGCTCCTCTCTCTACCCTGGTTGATCGCTCCTCTCTCTCTACCCTGGTTGATCGCTCCTCTCTCTACCCTGGTTGATAGCTCCTCTCTCTACCCTGGTTGATCGCTCCTCTCTCTACCCTGGTTGATCGCTCCTCTCTCTACCCTGGTTGATAGCTCCTCTCTCTCTACCCTGGTTGATAGCTCCTCTCTCTACCCTGGTTGATAGCTCCTCTCTCTCTACCCTGGTTGATAGCTCCTCTCTCTCTACCCTGGTTGATCGCTCCTCTCTCTCTACCCTGGTTGATCGCTCCTCTCTCTACCCTGGTTGATAGCTCCTCTCTCTACCCTGGTTGATCGCTCCTCTCTCTACCCTGGTTGATCGCTCCTCTCTCTCTACCCTGGTTGATCGCTCCTCTCTCTACCCTGGTTGATAGCTCCTCTCTCTACCCTGGTTGATCGCTCCTCTCTCTCTACCCTGGTTGATCGCTCCTCTCTCTCTACCCTGGTTGATCGCTCCTCTCTCTACCCTGGTTGATAGCTCCTCTCTCTCTACCCTGGTTGATCGCTCCTCTCTCTACCCTGGTTGATAGCTCCTCTCTCTCTACTCTGGTTGATAGCTCCTCTCTCCCCTGGTTGATCGCTCCTCTCTCTACCCTGGTTGATAGCTCCTCTCTCCCCTGGTTGATCGCTCCTCTCTCTACCCTGGTTGATAGCTCCTCTCTCCCCTGGTTGATCGCTCCTCTCTCTACCCTGGTTGATCGCTCCTTTCTCTACTCTGGTTGATCGCTCCTCTCTCTACCCTGGTTGATCGCTCCACTCTCTACCCTGGTTGATCGCTCCTCTCTCTCTACCCTGGTTGATCGCTCCTCTCTCTCTACCCTGGTTGATCGCTCCTCTCTCTCTACCCTGGTTGATCGCTCCTCTCTCTCTACTCTGGTTGATATCTCCTCTCTCTACTCTGGTTGATATCTCCTCTCTCTACTCTGGTTGATATCTCCTCTCTCTCTACTCTGGTTGATATCTCCTCTCTCTACCCTGGTTGATCGCTCCTCTCTCTACCCTGGTTGATCGCTCCTCTCTCTACTCTGGTTGATATCTCCTCTCTCTCTCTCTGGTTGATATCTCCTCTCTCTACTCTGGTTGATATCTCCTCTCTCTACTCTGGTTGATATCTCCTCTCTCTACTCTGGTTGATATCTCCTCTCTCTCTACCCTGGTTGATATCTCCTCTCTCTACTCTGGTTGATATCTCCTCTCACTACTCTGGTTGATATCTCCTCTCTCTACTCTGGTTGATATCTCCTCTCTCTACTCTGGTTGATATCTCCTCTCTCTACTCTGGTTGATATCTCCTCTCTCTACTCTGGTTGATATCTCCTCTCTCTCTACCCTGGTTGATATCTCCTCTCTCTACTCTGGTTGATCGCTCCTCTCTCTCTACTCTGGTTGATAGCTCCTCTCTCCCCTGGTTGATCGCTCCTCTCTCTACCCTGGTTGATAGCTCCTCTCTCTCTACTCTGGTTGATAGCTCCTCTCTCTACCCTGGTTGATCGCTCCTCTCTCTCTACTCTGGTTTGATCGCTCCTCTCTCCCTGGTTGATCGCTCCTCTCTCTCTACCCTGGTTGATAGCTCCTCTCTCCCTGGTTGATCGCTCCTCTCTCTACCTGGTTGATAGCTCCTCTCTCCCCTGGTTGATCGCTCCTCTCTCTACCCTGGTTGATCTCTCCTCTCTACTCTGGTTTGATATCTCCTCTCTTCTACCCTGGTTGATAGCTCCTCTCTCTACCCTGGTTGATAGCTCCTCTCTCTCTACCCTGGTTGATAGCTCCTCTCTCTACCCTGGTTGATCGCTCCTCTCTCTACCCTGGTTGATCGCTCCTCTCTCTCTACTCTGGTTGATCGCTCCTCTCTCTCTACCCTGGTTGATAGCTCCTCTCTCTCTACCCTGGTTGATCGCTCCTCTCTCTACTCTGGTTGATCGCTCCTCTCTACTCTGGTTGATCGCTCCTCTCTCTCTACTCTGGTTGATATCTCCTCTCTCTCTACCCTGGTTGATATCTCCTCTCTCTACTCTGGTTGATATCTCCTCTCTCTACTCTGGTTGATCGCTCCTCTCTACTCTGGTTGATCGCTCCTCTCTCTCTACTCTGGTTGATATCTCCTCTCTCTCTACCCTGGTTGATATCTCCTCTCTCTACTCTGGTTGATATCTCCTCTCTCTACTCTGGTTGATATCTCCTCTCTCTCTACTCTGGTTGATATCTCCTCTCTCTACTCTGGTTGATATCTCCTCTCTCTACTCTGGTTGATATCTCCTCTCTACTCTGGTTGATCGCTCCTCTCTCTCTACTCTGGTTGATCGCTCCTCTCTCTCTGCACCCTGGTTGATCGCTCCTCTCTCTGCTACCTGGTTGATATCTCCTCCTCTCTCTACCTGGTTGATCGCTCCTCTCTCTCTACCCTGGTTGATAGCTCCTCTCTCTACCTGGTTGATCGCTCCTCTCTCTCTACTCTGGTTGATCGCTCCTCTCTCTCTACCCTGGTTGATAGCTCCTCTCTCCCTGGTTGATCGCTCCTCTCTCTACCCTGGTTGATAGCTCCTCTCTCCCCTGGTTGATCGCTCCTCTCTCTACCTGGTTGATCGCTCCTCTCTCTCTACTCTGGTTGATATCTCCTCTCTCTACCCTGGTTGATATCTCTCTCTCTACTCTGGTTGATATCTCCTCTCTCTACCCTGGTTGATCGCTCCTCTCTCTCTACTCTGGTTGATATCTCCTCTCTCTACTCTGGTTGATATCTCCTCTCTCTACCCTGGTTGATCTCTCTCTCTCTCTACTCTGGTTGATATCTCCTCTCTCTCTACTCTGGTTGATATCTCCTCTCTCTCTACCCTGGTTGATATCTCCTCTCTCTACCCTGGTTGATATCTCCTCTCTCTACTCTGGTTGATATCTCCTCTCTCTACTCTGGTTGATCGCTCCTCTCTCTCTACTCTGGTTGATATCTCCTCTCTCTACTCTGGTTGATCGCTCCTCTCTCTACTCTGGTTGATCGCTCCTCTCTCTCCTGGTTGATCGCTCCTCTCTCTCTCTACTCTGGTTGATATCTCCTCTCTCTACCTGGTTGATCGCTCCTCTCTCTCCCTGGTTGATATCTCCTCTCTCTCTACTCTGGTTGATCGGCTCCTCTCTCTCCCTGATATCTCCTCTACTCTGGTTGATCGCTCCTCTCTCTCTACCCTGGTTGATATCTCCTCTCTCTACCCTGGTTGATATCTCCTCTCTCTACCCTGGTTGATCGCTCCTCTCTCTACTACCCTGGTTGATAGCTCCTCTCTCTACCCTGGTTGATCGCTCCTCTCTCTACTCTGGTTGATCGCTCCTCTCTCTACCCTGGTTGATCGCTCCTCTCTCTACTCTGGTTGATCGCTCCTCTCTACCCTGGTTGATCGCTCCTCTCTCTACTCTGGTTGATCGCTCCTCTCTCTGCCTGGTTGATCGCTCCTCTCTCTACTCTGGTTGATCGCTCCTCTCTCCCCTGGTTGATCGCTCCTCTCTACCCTGGTTGATCGCTCCTCTCTCCCTGGTTGATCGCTCCTCTCTCTACCCTGGTTGATCGCTCCTCTCTCTACCCTGGTTGATCGCTCCTCTCTCTACCCTGGTTGATCGCTCCTCTCTCTGCCCTGGTTGATCGCTCCTCTCTCTACCCTGGTTGATCGCTCCTCTCTCTACCCTGGTTGATCGCTCTCTCTCTCTACCCTGGTTGATATCCTCTCTCTCTACCCTGGTTGATCGCTCCTCTCTCTCTACCCTGGTTGATCGCTCCTCTCTCCCCTGGTTGATCGCTCCTCTCTCTACTGGTTGATCGCTCCTCTCTCTCTACTGGTTGATATCTCCTCTCTCTACCCCTGGTTGATCGCTCCTCTCTACTCTGGTTGATAGCTCCTCTCTCTACCCTGGTTGATCGCTCCTCTCTACTCTGGTTGATCGCTCCTCTCTCTACTCTGGTTTGATATCTCCTCTCTACTACCTGGTTTGATATCTCCTCTCTCCTGGTTGATATCTCCTCTCTCCTCTGGTTGATATCTCCTCTCTCTCTCCCTGGTTGATATCTCCTCTCTCTCTGGTTGATACTCACTCTCTACTCTGGTTGATATCTCCTCTCTCTACTCTGGTTGATCGCTCCTCTCTCTCTCTGGTTGATCGCTCTCTCTCTACCCTGGTTGGTGACTCCTCTCTCTCTACCCTGGTTGATCGCTCCTCTCTCTACCCTGGTTGATCGCTCCTCTCTCTCTACCCCTGGTTGATAGCTCCTCTCTCTACCTAGTTGATCGCTCCTCTCTCTACTCTGGTTGATCGCTCCTCTCTCTGCCCTGGTTGATAGCTCTCTCTCCCCTGGTTGATCTCGCTCCTCTCTCTACCCCTGGTTGATAGCTCCTCTCTCCCCTGGTTGATGGCTCCTCTCTCTACCCTGGTTATCGGCTCCTCTCTCTCTCTGGTTGATCGCTCCTCTCTCTACTCTGGTTGATATCTCCTCTCTCTACTCTGGTTGATATCTCCTCTCTCTACCCTGGTTGATATCTCTCTCTCTCTACTACTCTGGTTGATATCTCCTCTCTCTACCCTGGTTGATCGCTCCTCCTCTCTACTCTGGTTGATATCTCCTCTCTCTACTCTGGTTGATATCTCCTCTCTCTACCCTGGTTGATAGCTCCTCTCTCTACCTGGTTGATATCTCCTCTCTCTCTCTGGTTGATATCTCCTCTCTCTACTCTGGTTGATAGCTCTCTCTCTCTGCTCTGGTTGATATCTCTCTACTCTTGACTCCTCTCTCTCTCTGGTTGATCGCTCCTCTCTCTACTCTGGTTGATCGCTCCTCTCTCTCTACTCTGGTTGATATCTCCTCTCTCTACCTGGTTGATCGCTCCTCTCTCTCTACCCTGGTTGATGGCTCTCTCTCTCTCTACTCTGGTTGATCGCTCCTCTCTCTACTCTGGTTGATATCTCCTCTCTCTCTACCTGGTTGATACTCCTCTCTCTCCCTGGTTGATCGCTCCTCTCTCTCTACTCTGGTTGATAGCTCCTCTCTCTCTACCCTGGTTGATCGCTCCTCTCTCTACTCTGGTTGATCGCTCCTCTCTCTCACCCTGGTTGATCGCTCTCTCTCTCTACTCTGGTTGATCAGCTCCTCTCTCTACCCTGGTTGATACTCCTCTCTCTGCTCTGGTTGATCGCTCTCTCTCTACCCTGGTTGATCGCTCCTCTCTCTACTCTGGTTGATCGCTCCTCTCTCTACCCTGGTTGAGTCGCTCTCTCTCTCTACCCTGGTTGATCGCTCCTCTCTACCCTGGTTGATCGCTCCTCTCTCTCCTGGTTTGATAGCTCCTCTCTCTACCCTGGTTGATCGCTCCTCTCTCTACCCTGGTTGATCGCTCTCTCTCTACCACTGGTTGATCGCTCCTCTCTCTACCTGGTTGATCGCTCCTCTCTCCCTGGTTGAT
>NW_027038704.1:0-27500 GCF_034236695.1 Oncorhynchus nerka
CACAAACACATCAAGTCATCACCTACTGACTCAGTCACAACACCAACACATCAAGTCATCACAGACTGACTCAGTCACATCAAGTCATCACAGACTGACCTAGTCGCATCACTAACACACCAAGTCATCACCTACCGACTCAGTCACATCAAGTCATCATAGACTGACTCAGTCACATCACCAACATACTAAGTCATCACCCACTGACTCAGTCACAACATTAAATATCACAGACTGACTCAGTCACATCAAGTCATCACAGACTGACTCATAGCTTCCACATCACCAACACACCAAGTCATCGCCTACCGACTCAGCTTCAAGATCAAGTCACTACAGACTGACTCAGTCACATCACCAACACATCAAGTCATCACCTACCACCCAGTCATTCACAAACACATCAAGTCATCACCTACTGACTCAGTCACAACACCAACACATCAAGTCATCACAGACTGACTCAGTCACATCAAGTCATCACCTACCGACTCAGTCACAACACCAACACATCAAGTCATCACCTACTGACTCAGTCACAACACCAACACATCAAGTCATCACATACTAACTCAGTCACATCAAGTCATCACATACTGACTCAGTCACATCAAGTCATCAACTACGGACTCAGTCACATCACCAACACATCAAGTCATCACCTACTGACATCAGATAACAACACATCACTGACCTAGTCACCTACTGACTCAGTCACAACACCAACACACACATCAAGTCATCAAGTCATCACCTACTGACTCAGTCACAACACAACACATCAAGTCATCACCTACTGACTCAGTCACAACACCAACACATCAAGTCATCACAGACTGACTCAGTCACATCAAGTCATCACCCACTGACTCAGTCAGAACACCAACACATCAAGTCATCACCTACTGACTCAGTCACATCAAACACCAACACATCAAGTCATCACATACTGAGTCTCATCTGATCAGTCACATCAAGTCATCACAGACTGACATCAGTCACATCACCAACACATCAAGTCATCACAGACTGACTGAGTCACAAACATCCAACAGACACGGAAAGTCACAACACCAACACACTAAGTCATCAAAGACTGACTCAGTCACAACACATCAAGCCATCACCTACTGACTCAGTCACAACACATGAAGTCATCACAGACTGACTCAGTCACACAAACACATTGTCATCACAGACTGATTCCAGTCACATCAAGTCACAGACTGACTAGTCACATCACCAAATAACACTCCAAAGTTACCACTCTACCTGACTCAGTCACATCAAGTCATCACAGACTGACTCAGTCACATCACCAACACATCAAGTCATCACCTACTGACTCAGTCACATCAAGTCATCACAGACTGACTCAGTCACATCACCAACACACCAAGTCATCACCTACTGACTCAGTCACATCAAGTCATCACAGACTGACTCAGTCACATCACCAACATACCAAGTCATCACCTACTGACTCAGTCACATCAAGTCATCACAGACTGACTCAGTCACAACACCAACACATCATAGACTGACTCAGTCACATTACCAACACATCAAGTCATCAACTACTGACTCAGTCACAACAACAAACACATCATAGACTGACTCAGTCACATCAAGTCATCACAGACTGACTAAGTCACAACACCAACACATCAAGTCATCACAGACTGACTCAGTCACATCAAGTCATCACCTACTGACTCAGTCACATCAAGTCATCACCTACTGACTCAGTCACATCACCAACACATCAAGTCATCGCCTACTGACTCAGTCAGCATCAAGTCATTACCTACTGACTCAGTCACATCACCAACACATCAAGTCATCACCTACTGACTCAGTCACATCAAGTCACCTACTGACTCAGTCACATCACCAACACACCAAGTCATCACAGACTGACTCAGTCACAACACCGACACACCAAGTCATCGCCTACTGACTCAGTCACAACACTACCACATCAAGCTGCCATCAGCAGACTGACTCAGTCACATCACATCAAGTCATCACAGACTAATCAGCCACAACACTAACACATCAAGTCATCACCTACTGACTCAGTCACATCACATCAAGTCATCACAGACCGATCTCAGTCAGACTATCAAAGCTCACCACCTACTGACTCAGCCCATCACCAACACACCAAGTCATCACATACCGACTCAGTCACAACACCGCACACTGTCATCACCTACTGACTCAGTCACATCACTAAATACATCAGCCATCACTCACTGACTCAGCTCACATCACCACACCAAGTCATCACATCCTAACTCAGTCATCAAGTCATCACCTACTGACTCAGTCACATCAAGTCATCACCCACTGACTCAGTCACAACACCAACACACTGTCATCACAGACTGACTCAGTCACATCACCAAACATCAAGTCATCACAGACTGACTCATCACATCACATCAAGTCATCACAGACTGTCCAGTCACAACACCAAACACATCAAGTCATCACCTACTGACTCAGTCACATCACCAACACACCAAGTCATCAGCAGACTGACTCGGTTAACACCGACACACCAAGTGTCACAGACTGGCTCATGACATAAGTCATCACCCACTGACTCAGTCACATTACCAACATCTGTCATCAACTAATGAGCTCAGTCACAACACAACACAAAAGTCATCACCTACTGACTCAGTCACATCAAGTCATCACCCCGCAGCTCAGTCACATCACCAACACACTAAGTCATCACAGACTGACTCAGTCACATCAAGTCATCACAGACTGACTCAGTCACATCAAGTCATCACCTACTGACTCAGTCACAACACCAACACATCATAGACTGACTCAGTCACAACACCAACACATCAAGTCATCATGACTGACTCAGTCACATCAAGTCATCACCTACTGACAGCCACATCAAGTCATCACAGACTGACTCAGTCACATCACCAACACATCAAGTCATCACAGACTGACTCAGTCACATCACATCAAGTCCATCACAGACTGACTCAGTCACACCACCAACACATCAAGTCACGCCTACTGGCTCAGTCTCACACCAACACATCAAGTCATCACAGACTGACTCCAGTCTGCCATCACATCAAGTCATCACAGACTGACTCAGTCACAACACCAACACATCAAGTCATCACCTACTGAGCTCCAGTCACATCAAGTCATCACAGACTGACTCCAGTCACATCACCAACACATCAAGTCATCGCCTACTGACTCAGTCACATCACATCAAGTCATCACAGACTGGACTCAGTCACATCACCAACACATCAAGTCATCACAGACTGGCTCCAGTCACATCACATCAAGTCAACACCTACTGACTCAGTCACATCACCAACACACCAAGTCATCACAGACTGACTCAGTCCCCCAACACCAACACATCAAGTCATAAGCCTACTGACTCAGTTACATCACATCAAGTCATCACAGACTGTCAGTCACAACACCAACACATCAAGTCATCACAGACTGACTCAGTCACATCAAGTCATCACCTACCGACTCAGTCATCAAGTCATCACCCACTGACTCAGTCACAACACCAGATAGTCATCACCTACTGACTCAGTCACAACACCAACACATCAAGTCATCACCTACTGACTCCAGTCACATCAAGTCATCACCTACTGACTCAGTCATCAAGTCATCACCCACTGACTCAGTCACAACACCAATACATCAAGTCATGCATACCCAGCTCCAGTCACATCAGAAGTCATCACAGACTGACTCAGTCACATCACCAACACATCAAGTCATCACAGACTGACTGAGTCACAACACCAACACACCAGTCATCAAAGACTTACTCAGTCACAGCATCAAGCCATCACCTACTGACTCAGTCACAGCACATGAAGTCATCACAGACTGACTCAGTCACAACACAAACACATTAAGTCATCACAGACTGACTCAGTCACATCAAGTCATCACAGACTGACTCAGTCACATCACCAACACACCAGAAGTCATCACCTACTGACTCCAGTCACATCAAGTCATCACAGACTGACTCAGTCACATCACCAACACATCAAGTCATCACCACGACCAGTCACAACACCAACACATCATAGACTGACTCCAGTCATTACCAACACATCAAGTCATCAACTACTGACTCAGTCAGCAACACAAACACATCATGAGACTGGCTCAGTCATCAAAAGTCATCACAGACTGACTAAGTCACAACACCAACACATCAAGTCATCACACAGACTGACTCAGTCACATCAAGTCATCACCTACTGACTCAGTCATCAAGTCATTACCTACTGACTCAGTCACATCACCAGCACATCAAGTCATCACCTACTGACTCAGTCACCAGTCATCACCTACTGACTCAGTCACATCACCAACACACCAAGTCATCACAGACTGACTCAGTCACAACACCCCGACACACCAAGTCATCACCTACTGACTCAGTCACATCACCAACACATCAAGTCATCACCTATTGACTCAGTCACATCACCCAACACATCAAGTCATGACAGACTGACTCAGTCACATCACATCAAGTCAGTCACAGACTGACTCAGTCACATCACTAAATACATCAAGTCATCGCCTACTGACTGAGTCACAACACCAACACATCAAGTCATCACAGACTGACTCAGTCACATCATCAAGTCATCACAGACTGACTCAGTCACAACACCAACACATCAAGTCATCACCATTGAAACAGTACACCCATCAAGTCATCACAGACTGAGCTCAGTCACATCACATCAAGTCATGTCACCTACTGACTCAGTCACATCACCAACACACCAAGTCATCACCTACTGACTCAGTCACATCACATCAAGTCATGCATGACTCAATCTAATCACATCAAGTCATCACTGACTCAGTCACAACACCGGCACACCAAGTCATCACCTACTGACTCAGTGACATCACCAACACATCAAGTCATCACCTACTGACTCAGTCACATCACCAACACATCAAGTCATCACATACTAACTCAGTCACATCAAGTCATCACCTACTGACTCAGTCATCAAGTCATCACCCACTGACTCAGTCACAACACCAACACATCAAGTCATCACAGACTGACTCAGTCACATCACCAACACATCAAGTCATCACAGACTGACTCAGTCACATCACATCAAGTCATCACAGACTGACTCAGTCACAACACCAACACATCAAGTCATCACCTACTGACTCAGTCACATCACCAACACACCAAGTCATCACAGACTGACTCAGTTACAACACCGACACACCAAGTCATGCAGACTGACTCAGTCACATCAAGTCATCACCTACTGACTAGCCGACTTACCAACATCAAGTCATCAACTACTGACTCAGTCACAACACAAACACACCAAGTCATCACCTACTGACTCAGTCACATCAAGACATCACCTACTGACTCAGTCACATCAGTCATCACCCACTGACTCAGTCACATCACCAACACACCAAGTCATCACAGACTGACTCAGTCACATCAAGTCATCACAGACTGGCTCAGTCACATCAAGTCATCACCTACTGACTCAGTCACAACACCAACACATCATAGACCCAGCTCAGTCACAACACCAACACATCAAGTCATCACAGACTGACTCAGTCACATCAAGTCATCACCTACTGACTCAGTCACATCAAGTCATCACAGACTGACTCAGTCACATCACCAACACATCAAGTCATCACAGACTGACTCAGTCACATCACATAAGTCATCACAGACTGACTCAGTCACACCACCAACACATCAAGTCATCGCCTACTGACTCAGTCACAACACCAACACATCAAGTCATCACAGACTGACTCAGTCACATCACATCAAGTCATCACAGACTGACTCAGTCACAACACCAACACATCAAGTCATCACCTACTGACTCAGTCACATCAAGTCATCACAGACTGACTCAGTCACATCACCAACACATCAAGTCATCGCCTACTGGCTCAGTCACATCACATCAAGTCATCACCTACTGACTCAGTCACATCACCAACACACCAAGTCATCACAGACTGACTCAGTCACAACACCGACACACCAAGTCATCACCTACTGACTCAGTCACATCACCAACACATCAAGTCATCACCTACTGACTCAGTCACATCACCAACACATCAAGTCATCACATACTAACTCAGTCACATCAAGTCATCACCTACTGACTCAGTCACATCAAGTCATCACCCACTGACTCAATCACAACACCAACACATCAAGTCATCACAGACTGACTCAGTCACATCACCAACACATCAAGTCATCACAGACTGACTCAGTCACATCACATCAAGTCATCACAGACTGACTCAGTCACAACACCAACACATCAAGTCATCACCTACTGACTCAGTCACATCACCAAAACATCAAGTCATCACCTACTGACTCAGTCACATCACCAACACACCAAGTCATCACAGACTGACTCAGTCACAACACCGACACACCAAGTCATCACCTACTGACTCAGTCACATCACCAACACATCAAGTCATCACCTACTGACTCAGTCACATCAAGTCATCACATACTAACTCAGTCACATCAAGTCATCACCCACTGACTCAGTCACAACACCAACACATCAAGTCATCACATACTGACTCAGTCACATCAAGTCATCACCCACTGACTCAGTCACAACACCAACACATCAAGTCATCACCTACTGACTCAGTCACAACACCAACACATCAAGTCATCACATACTAACTCCAGTCACATCAAGTCACAGACTGCTCAGTCCCAACACCGACACACCAAGTCATCACCTACTGACTCAGTCACATCACCACCAACATCAAGTCATCACCTACTGACTCAGTCACATCACCAACACATCAAGTCATCACATACCAACTCAGTCACATCAGAGTCATCACCCACTGACTCAGTCACAACACCAACACATCAAGTCATCACATACTGACTCAGTCACATCAAGTCATCACCCACTGACTCAGTCACAACACCAACACATCAAGTCATCACCTACTGACTCAGTCACATCAACACATCAAGTCATCACCTACTGACTCAGTCACATCACCAACACATCAAGTCATCACCCCTACTGACTCAGTCACATCACCAACACATCAGTCATCATGATACTAACTCAGTCACATCAAGTCATCACCCACTGACTCCAGTCACAACACCAACACATCAAGTCATCACACACTGACTCAGTCACATCAAGTCATCACCCACTGACTCAGTCACAACACCACACATCAAGTCATCACATACTGACTCAGTCACATCAAGTCATCACCCACTGACTCAGTCACAACATAACACATCAAGTCATCACCTACTGACTCAGTCACAACACAACACATCAAGTCATCACATACTAACTCAGTCACATCAAGTCATCACAGACTGACTCAGTCACTAAACACCGACACACCAAGTCATCACCTACTGACTCAATTCACATCACCAACACATCAAGTCATCACCTACTGACTCAGTCACATCACCAACACATCAAGTCATCACATACTAACTCAGTCACATCAAGTCATCACCCACTGACTCAGTCACAACACCAACACATCAAGTCATCACATACTGACTCAGTCATCAAGTCATCACCCACTGACTCAGTCACAACACCAACACATCAAGTCATCACCTACTGACTCAGTCACAACACCAACACATCAAGTCATCACATACTAACTCAGTCACATCAAGTCATCACAGACTGACTCAGTCATAACACCGACACACCAAGTCATCACCTACTGGCTCAGTCACATCACCAACACATCAAGTCATCACCTACTGACTCAGTCACATCACCAACACATCAAGTCATCACATACTAACTCCAGGCCACATCAAGTCATCACCACTGACTCAGTCACAACACCAAAACATCAAGTCATCACATATTGACTCAGTCACATCAAGTCATCACCCACTGACTCAGTCACAACACCACACATCAAGTCATCACCTGAGCTCAGTCACATCACCAACACATCAAGTCATCACCTACTGACTCAGTCACATCACCAACACATCAAGTCATCACCTACTGACTCAGTCACATCACCAACACATCAAGTCATCACATACTAACTCAGTCAGCATCAAGTCATCACCCACTGACTCAGTCACAACACCAACACATCAAGTCATCACATACTGACTCAGTCACATCAAGTCATCACCCACTGACTCAGTCACAACACCAACACATCAAGTCATCACCTACTGACTCAGTCACATCACCAACACATCAAGTCATCACCTACTGACTCAGTCACATCACCAACACATCAAGTCATCACATACTAACTCAGTCACATCAAGTCATCACCCACTGACTCAGTCACAACACCAACACATCAAGTCATCACATACTGACTCAGTCACATCAAGTCATCACCCACTGACTCAGTGACAACACCAACACATCAAGTCATCACCTACTGACTCAGTCACATCACCAACACATCAAGTCATCACAGACTGACTGAGTCACAACACCAACACACCAAGTCATCAAAGACTGACTCAGTCACAACACATCAAGCCATCACCTACTGACTCAGTCACAACACATGAAGTCATCACAGACTGACTCAGTCACAACACAAACACATTAAGTCATCACAGACTGACTCAGTCACATCAAGTCATCACAGACTGACTCAGTCACATCACCAACACACCAAGTCATCACCTACTGACTCAGTCACATCAAGTCATCACAGACTGACTCAGTCACATCACCAACACATCAAGTCATCACCTACTGACTCAGTCACAACACCAACACATCATAGACTGACTCAGTCACATTACCAACACATCAAGTCATCAACTACTGACTCAGTCACAACACAAACACATCATAGACTGACTCAGTCACATCAAGTCATCACAGACTGACTAAGTCACAACACCAACACATCAAGTCATCACATACTAACTCAGTCACATCAAGTCATCACCCACTGACTCAGTCACAACACCAACACATCAAGTCATCACATACTGACTCAGTCACATCAAGTCATCACCCACTGACTCAGTCACAACACCAACACATCAAGTCATCACCTACTGACTCAGTCACAACACCAACACATCAAGTCATCACATACTAACTCAGTCACATCAAGTCATCACAGACTGACTCAGTCACAACACCGACACACCAAGTCATCACCTACTGACTCAGTCACATCACCAACACATCAAGTCATCACCTACTGACTCAGTCACATCACCAACACATCAAGTCATCACATACTAACTCAGTCACATCAAGTCATCACCCACTGACTCAGTCACAACACCAACACATCAAGTCATCACATACTGACTCAGTCACATCAAGTCATCACCCACTGACTCAGTCACAACACCAACACATCAAGTCATCACCTACTGACTCAGTCACATCACCAACACATCAAGTCATCACCTACTGACTCAGTCACATCACCAACACATCAAGTCATCACCTACTGACTCAGTCACATCACCAACACATCAAGTCATCACATACTAACTCAGTCACATCAAGTCATCACCCACTGACTCAGTCACAACACCAACACATCAAGTCATCACATACTGACTCAGTCACATCAAGTCATCACCCACTGACTCAGTCACAACACCAACACATCAAGTCATCACATACTGACTCAGTCACATCAAGTCATCACCCACTGACTCAGTCACAACACCAACACATCAAGTCATCACCTACTGACTCAGTCACAACACCAACACATCAAGTCATCACATACTAACTCAGTCACATCAAGTCATCACAGACTGACTCCAGTCACAACACCGACACACCAAGTCATCACCTACTGACTCAGTCACATCACCAACACATCAAGTCATCACCCTGACTCAGTCACATCACCAACACATCAAGTCATCACATACTAACTCAGTCACATCAAGTCATCACCCACTGACTCAGTCACAACACCAACACATCAAGTCATCACATACTGACTCAGTCACATCAAGTCATCACCCACTGACTCAGTCACAACACCAACACATCAAGTCATCACCTACTGACTCAGTCACAACACCAACACATCAAGTCATCACATACTAACTCAGTCACATCAAGTCATCACAGACTGACTCAGTCACAACACCGACACACCAAGTCATCACCCTGACTCAGTCACATCACCAACACATCAAGTCATCACCTACTGACTCAGTCACATCACCAACACATCAAGTCATCACATACTAACTCAGTCACATCAAGTCATCACCCACTGACTCAGTCACAACACCAACACATCAAGTCATCACATACTGACTCAGTCATCAAGTCATCACCCACTGACTCAGTCACAACACCAACACATCAAGTCATCACCTACTGACTCAGTCACATCACCAACACATCAAGTCATCACCTACTGACTCAGTCATCACCAACACATCAAGTCATCACCTACTGACTCAGTCACATCACCAACACATCAAGTCATCACATACTAACTCCAGTCACATCAAGTCATCACCCACTGACTCAGTCACAACACCAACACATCAAGTCATCACATACTGACTCAGTCACATCAAGTCATCACCCACTGACTCAGTCACAACACCAACACATCAAGTCATCACCACTGACTCAGTCACATCACCAACACATCAAGTCATCACCTACTGACTCAGTCACATCACCAACACATCAAGTCATCACATACTAACTCAGTCACATCAAGTCATCACCCACTGACTCAGTCACAACACCAACACATCAAGTCATCACATACTGACTCAGTCACATCAAGTCATCACCCACTGACTCAGTGACAACACAACACATCAAGTCATCACCTACTGACTCAGTCACATCACCAACACATCAAGTCATCACAGACTGACTGAGTCACAACACCAACACACCAAGTCATCAAAGACTGACTCAGTCACAACACATCAAGCCATCACCTACTGACTCAGTCATGAAGTCATCACAGACTGACTCAGTACAAACACATTAAGTCATCACAGACTGACTCAGTCACATCAAGTCATCACAGACTGACTCAGTCACATCACCAACACACCAAGTCATCACCTACTGACTCAGTCACATCAAGTCATCACAGACTGACTCAGTCACATCACCAACACATCAAGTCATCACCTACTGACTCAGTCACAACACCAACACATCATAGACTGACTCAGTCACATTACCAACACATCAAGTCATCAACTACTGACTCAGTCACAACACCAACACATCAAGTCATCACAGACTGACTCAGTCACATCAAGTCATCACCTACTGACTCAGTCACATCAAGTCATCACCTACTGACTCAGTCACATCACCAACACATCAAGTCATCGCCTACTGACTCAGTCACATCAAGTCATTACCTACTGACTCAGTCACATCACCAACACACCAAGTCATCACAGACTGACTCAGTCACAACACCGACACACCAAGTCATCACCTACTGACTCAGTCACATCACCAACACATCAAGTCATCACCTATTGACTCAGTCACATCACCAACACATCAAGTCATGACAGACTGACTCAGTCACATCACATCAAGTCATCACAGACTGACTCAGTCACATCACCAACACATCAAGTCATCGCCTACTGACTCAGTCACAACACCAACACATCAAGTCATCAAAGACTGACTCAGTCACATCACATCAAGTCATCACAGACTGACTCAGTCACATCACATCAAGTCATCACCTACTGACTCAGTCACATCACCAACACACCAAGTCATCACAGACTGACTCAGTCACAACACCGGCACACCAAGTCATCACCTACTGACTCAGTCACATCACCAACACATCAAGTCATCACCTACTGACTCAGTCACATCACCAACACATCAAGTCATCACATACTAACTCAGTCACATCAAGTCATCACCTACTGACTCAGTCACATCAAGTCATCACCCACTGACTCAGTCACAACACCAACACATCAAGTCATCACAGACTGACTCAGTCACATCACGAACACATCAAGTCATCACAGACTGACTCAGTCACATCACATCAAGTCATCACAGACTGACTCAGTCACAACACCAACACATCAAGTCATCACCTACTGACTCAGTCACATCACCAACACACCAAGTCATCACAGACTGACTCAGTTACAACACCGACACACCAAGTCATCACAGACTGACTCAGTCACATCAAGTCATCACCCACTGACTCAGTCACATTACCAACACATCAAGTCATCAACTACTGACTCAGTCACAACACAAACACACCAAGTCATCACCTACTGACTCAGTCACATCAAGACATCACCTACTGACTCAGTCACATCAAGTCATCACCCACTGACTCAGTCACAACACCAACACATCAAGTCATCACATACTGACTCAGTCACATCAAGTCATCAACCACTGACTCAGTCACAACACCAACACATCAAGTCATCACCTACTGACTCAGTCACAACACCAACACATCAAGTCATCACATACTAACTCAGTCACATCAAGTCATCACAGACTGACTCAGTCCTGCTACCGACACACCAAGTCATCACCTACTGACTCAGTCACATCACCAACACATCACCTACTGACTCAGTCACATCACCAACACATCAAGTCATCACATACTAACTCAGTCACATCAAGTCATCACCCACTGACTCAGTCACAACACCAACACATCAAGTCATCACATACTGACTCAGTCACATCAAGTCATCACCCACTGACTCAGTCACAACACCAACACATCAAGTCATCACCTACTGACTCAGTCACATCACCAACACATCAAGTCATCACCTACTGACTCAGTCACATCACCAACACATCAAGTCATCACCTACTGACTCAGTCACATCACCAACACATCAAGTCATCACATACTAACTCAGTCACATCAAGTCATCACCCACTGACTCAGTCACAACACCAACACATCAAGTCATCACATACTGACTCAGTCACATCAAGTCATCACCCACTGACTCAGTCACAACACCAACACATCAAGTCATCACCTACTGACTCAGTCACATCACCAACACATCAAGTCATCACCTACTGACTCAGTCACATCACCAACACATCAAGTCATCACATACTAACTCAGTCACATCAAGTCATCACCCACTGACTCAGTCACAACACCAACACATCAAGTCATCACATACTGACTCAGTCACATCAAGTCATCACCCACTGACTCAGTGACAACACCAACACATCAAGTCATCACCTACTGACTCAGTCACATCACTAACACATCAAGTCATCACAGACTGACTGAGTCACAACACCAACACACCAAGTCATCAAAGACTGACTCAGTCACAACACATCAAGCCATCACCTACTGACTCAGTCACAACACATGAAGTCATCACAGACTGACTCAGTCACAACACAAACACATTAAGTCATCACAGACTGACTCAGTCACATCAAGTCATCACAGACTGACTCAGTCACATCACCAACACACCAAGTCATCACCTACTGACTCAGTCACATCAAGTCATCACAGACTGACTCAGTCACATCACCAACACATCAAGTCATCACCTACTGACTCAGTCACAACAACAACACATCATAGACTGACTCAGTCATATTACCAACACATCAAGTCATCAACTACTGACTCAGTCACAACACAAACACATCATAGACTGACTCAGTCACATCAAGTCATCACAGACTGACTAAGTCACAACACCAACACATCAAGTCATCACAGACTGACTCAGTCACATCAAGTCATCACCTACTGACTCAGTCACATCAAGTCATCACCTACTGACTCAGTCACATCACCAACACATCAAGTCATCGCAGACTGACTCCAGTCACATCAAGTCATTACCTACTGACTCAGTCACATCACCAACACACCAAGTCATCACAGACTGACTCAGTCACAACACCGACACACCAAGTCATCACCTACTGACTCAGTCACATCACCAACACATCAAGTCATCACCTATTGACTCAGTCACATCACCAACACATCAAGTCATGACAGACTGACTCAGTCACATCACATCAAGTCATCACAGACTGACTCAGTCACATCACCAACACATCAAGTCATCGCCTACTGACTCAGTCACAACACCAACACATCAAGTCATCACAGACTGACTCAGTCACATCACATCAAGTCATCACAGACTGACTCAGTCACATCACATCAAGTCATCACCTACTGACTCAGTCACATCACCAACACACCAAGTCATCACAGACTGACTCAGTCACAACACCGGCACACCAAGTCATCACCTACTGACTCAGTCACATCACCAACACATCAAGTCATCACCTACTGACTCAGTCACATCACCAACACATCAAGTCATCACATACTAACTCAGTCACATCAAGTCATCACCTACTGACTCAGTCACATCAAGTCATCACCCACTGACTCAGTCACAACACCAACACATCAAGTCATCACAGACTGACTCAGTCACATCACCAACACATCAAGTCATCACAGACTGACTCAGTCACATCACATCAAGTCATCACAGACTGACTCAGTCACAACACCAACACATCAAGTCATCACCTACTGACTCAGTCACATCACCAACACACCAAGTCATCACAGACTGACTCAGTTACAACACCGACACACCAAGTCATCACAGACTGACTCAGTCACATCAAGTCATCACCCACTGACTCAGTCACATTACCAACACATCAAGTCATCAACTACTGACTCAGTCACAACACAAACACACCAAGTCATCACCTACTGACTCAGTCACATCAAGACATCACCTACTGACTCAGTCACATCAAGTCATCACCCACTGACTCAGTCACATCACCAACACACCAAGTCATCACAGACTGACTCAGTCACATCAAGTCATCACAGACTGACTCAGTCACATCAAGTCATCACCTACTGACTCAGTCACAACACCAACACATCATAGACTGACTCAGTCACAACACCAACACATCAAGTCATCACAGACTGACTCAGTCACATCAAGTCATCACCTACTGACTCAGTCACATCAAGTCATCACAGACTGACTCAGTCACATCACCAACACATCAAGTCATCACAGACTGACTCAGTCACATCACATAAGTCATCACAGACTGACTCAGTCACACCACCAACACATCAAGTCATCGCCTACTGACTCAGTCACAACACCAACACATCAAGTCATCACAGACTGACTCAGTCACATCACATCAAGTCATCACAGACTGACTCAGTCACAACACCAACACATCAAGTCATCACCTACTGACTCAGTCACATCAAGTCATCACAGACTAACTCAGTCACATCAAGTCATCACCCACTGACTCAGTCACAACACCAACACATCAAGTCATCACAGACTGACTCAGTCACATCACCAAAACATCAAGTCATCACAGACTGACTCAGTCACATCACATCAAGTCATCACAGACTGACTCAGTCACAACACCAACACATCAAGTCATCACCTACTGACTCAGTCACATCTCCAAAACATCAAGTCATCACCTACTGACTCAGTCACAACACCAACACATCAAGTCATCACATACTGACTCAGTCACATCAAGTCATCACCTACTGACTCAGTCACAACACATCAAGTCATCACAGACTGACTCAGTCACATCAAGTCATCACAGACTGACTCAGTCACAACACCGACACACCAAGTCATCACCTACTGACTCAGTCACATCACCAACACATCAAGTCATCACCTACTGACTCAGTCACATCACCAACACATCAAGTCATCACATACTAACTCAGTCACATCAAGTCATCACCCACTGACTCAGTCACAACACCAACACATCAAGTCATCACATACTGACTCAGTCACATCAAGTCATCACCCACTGACTCAGTCACAACACCAACACATCAAGTCATCACCTACTGACTCAGTCACAACACCAACACATCAAGTCATCACATACTAACTCAGTCACATCAAGTCATCACAGACTGACTCAGTCACAACACCGACACACCAAGTCATCACCTACTGACTCAGTCACATCACCAACACATCAAGTCATCACCTACTGACTCAGTCACATCACCAACACATCAAGTCATCACATACTAACTCAGTCACATCAAGTCATCACCCACTGACTCAGTCACAACACCAACACATCAAGTCATCACATACTGACTCAGTCACATCAAGTCATCACCCACTGACTCAGTCACAACACCAACACATCAAGTCATCACCTACTGACTCAGTCACATCACCAACACATCAAGTCATCACCTACTGACTCAGTCACATCACCAACACATCAAGTCATCACCTACTGACTCAGTCACATCACCAACACATCAAGTCATCACATACTAACTCAGTCACATCAAGTCATCACCCACTGACTCAGTCACAACACCAACACATCAAGTCATCACATACTGACTCAGTCACAACACCAACACATCATAGACTGACTCAGTCACAACACCAACACATCAAGTCATCACAGACTGACTCAGTCACATCAAGTCATCACCTACTGACTCAGTCACATCAAGTCATCACAGACTGACTCAGTCACATCACCAACACATCAAGTCATCACAGACTGACTCAGTCACATCACATAAGTCATCACAGACTGACTCAGTCACACCACCAACACATCAAGTCATCGCCTACTGACTCAGTCACAACACCAACACATCAAGTCATCACAGACTGACTCAGTCACATCACATCAAGTCATCACAGACTGACTCAGTCACAACACCAACACATCAAGTCATCACCTACTGACTCAGTCACATCAAGTCATCACAGACTAACTCAGTCACATCAAGTCATCACCCACTGACTCAGTCACAACACCAACACATCAAGTCATCACAGACTGACTCAGTCACATCACCAAAACATCAAGTCATCACAGACTGACTCAGTCACATCACATCAAGTCATCACAGACTGACTCAGTCACAACACCAACACATCAAGTCATCACCTACTGACTCAGTCACATCTCCAAAACATCAAGTCATCACCTACTGACTCAGTCACAACACCAACACATCAAGTCATCACATACTGACTCAGTCACATCAAGTCATCACCTACTGACTCAGTCACAACACATCAAGTCATCACAGACTGACTCAGTCACATCAAGTCATCACAGACTGACTCAGTCACAACACCGACACACCAAGTCATCACCTACTGACTCAGTCACATCACCAACACATCAAGTCATCACCTACTGACTCAGTCACATCACCAACCCATCAAGTCATCACATACCAACTCAGTCACATCAAGTCATCACCCACTGACTCAGTCACAACACCAACACATCAAGTCATCACATACTGACTCAGTCACATCAAGTCATCACCCACTGACTCAGTCACAACACCAACACATCAAGTCATCACCTACTGACTCAGTCACAACACCAACACATCAAGTCATCACATACTAACTCAGTCACATCAAGTCATCACAGACTGACTCAGTCAACACCGACACACCAAGTCATCACCTACTGACTCAGTCACATCACCAACACATCAAGTCATCACCTACTGACTCAGTCACATCACCAACACATCAAGTCATCACATACTAACTCAGTCACATCAAGTCATCACCCACTGACTCAGTCACAACACCAACACATCAAGTCATCACATACTGACTCAGTCACATCAAGTCATCACCCACTGACTCAGTCACAACACCAACACATCAAGTCATCACCTACTGACTCAGTCACATCACCAACACATCAAGTCATCACCTACTGACTCAGTCACATCACCAACACATCAAGTCATCACCTACTGACTCAGTCACATCACCAACACATCAAGTCATCACATACTAACTCAGTCACATCAAGTCATCACCCACTGACTCAGTCACAACACCAACACATCAAGTCATCACATACTGACTCAGTCACATCACCAACACATCAAGTCATCACAGACTGACTCAGTCACATCACATCAAGTCATCACAGACTGACTCAGTCACAACACCAACACATCAAGTCATCACCTACTGACTCAGTCACATCAAGTCATCACAGACTAACTCAGTCACATCAAGTCATCACCCACTGACTCAGTCACAACACCAACACATCAAGTCATCACAGACTGACTCAGTCACATCACCAAAACATCAAGTCATCACAGACTGACTCAGTCACATCACATCAAGTCATCACAGACTGACTCAGTCACAACACCAACACATCAAGTCATCACCTACTGACTCAGTCACATCTCCAAAACATCAAGTCATCACCTACTGACTCAGTCACAACACCAACACATCAAGTCATCACATACTGACTCAGTCACATCAAGTCATCACCTACACTCAGTCACAACACATCAAGTCATCACAGACTGACTCAGTCACATCAAGTCATCACAGACTGACTCAGTCACAATACCGACACACCAAGTCATCACCTACTGACTCAGTCACATCACCAACACATCAAGTCATCACCTACTGACTCAGTCACATCACCAACACATCAAGTCATCACATACTAACTCAGTCACATCAAGTCATCACCCACTGACTCAGTCACAACACCAACACATCAAGTCATCACATACTGACTCAGTCACATCAAGTCATCACCCACTGACTCAGTCACAACACCAACACATCAAGTCATCACCTACTGACTCAGTCACAACACCAACACATCAAGTCATCACATACTAACTCAGTCACATCAAGTCATCACAGACTGACTCAGTCACAACACCGACACACCAAGTCATCACCTACTGGACTCAGTCACATCACCAACACATCAAGTCATCACCTACTGACTCAGTCACATCACCAACACATCAAGTCATCACATACTAACTCAGTCACATCAAGTCATCACCCACTGACTCAGTCACAACACCAACACATCAAGTCATCACATACTGACTCAGTCACATCAAGTCATCACCCACTGACTCAGTCACAACACCAACACATCAAGTCATCACCTACTGACTCAGTCACATCACCAACATCAAGTCATCACCTGCTGCTCAGTCCATCACCAACACATCAAGTCATCACCTACTGACTCAGTCACATCACCAACACATCAAGTCATCACATACTAACTCAGTCACATCAAGTCATCACCCACTGACTCAGTCACAACACCAACACATCAAGTCATCACATACTGACTCAGTCACATCAAGTCATCACCCACTGACTCAGTCACAACACCAACACATCAAGTCATCACCTACTGACTCAGTCACATCACCAACACATCAAGTCATCACCTACTGACTCAGTCACATCACCAACACATCAAGTCATCACATACTAACTCAGTCACATCAAGTCATCACCCACTGACTCAGTCACAACACCAACACATCAAGTCATCACATACTGACTCAGTCACATCAAGTCATCACCCACTGACTCAGTGACAACACCAACACATCAAGTCATCACCTACTAACTCAGTCACATCACCAACACATCAAGTCATCACAGACTGACTGAGTCACAACACCAACACACCAAGTCATCAAAGACTGACTCAGTCACAACACATCAAGCCATCACCTACTGACTCAGTCACAACACATGAAGTCATCACAGACTGACTCAGTCACAACACAAACACATTAAGTCATCACAGACTGACTCAGTCACATCAAGTCATGCAGACTGACTCAGTCACATCACCAACACACCAAGTCATCACCTACTGACTCAGTCACATCAAGTCATCACAGACTGACTCAGTCACATCACCAACACATCAAGTCATCACCTACTGACTCAGTCACAACACCAACACATCATAGACTGACTCAGTCACATTACCAACACATCAAGTCATCAACTACTGACTCAGTCACAACACAAACACATCATAGACTGACTCAGTCACATCAAGTCATCACAGACTGACTAAGTCACAACACCAACACATCAAGTCATCACAGACTGACTCAGTCACATCAAGTCATCACCTACTGACTCAGTCACATCAAGTCATCACCTACTGACTCAGTCACATCACCAACACATCAAGTCATCGCCTACTGACTCAGTCACATCAAGTCATTACCTACTGACTCAGTCACATCACCAACACACCAAGTCATCACAGACTGACTCAGTCACAACACCGACACACCAAGTCATCACCTACTGACTCAGTCACATCACCAACACATCAAGTCATCACCTATTGACTCAGTCACATCACCAACACATCAAGTCATGACAGACTGACTCAGTCACATCACATCAAGTCATCACAGACTGACTCAGTCACATCACCAACACATCAAGTCATCGCCTACTGACTCAGTCACAACACCAACACATCAAGTCATCACAGACTGACTCAGTCACATCACATCAAGTCATCACAGACTGACTCAGTCACATCACATCAAGTCATCACCTACTGACTCAGTCACATCACCAACACACCAAGTCATCACAGACTGACTCAGTCACAACACCGGCACACCAAGTCATCACCTACTGACTCAGTCACATCACCAACACATCAAGTCATCACCTACTGACTCAGTCACATCACCAACACATCAAGTCATCACATACTAACTCAGTCACATCAAGTCATCACCTCTGACTCAGTCACATCAAGTCATCACCCACTGACTCAGTCACAACACCAACACATCAAGTCATCACAGACTGACTCAGTCACATCACCAACACATCAAGTCATCACAGACTGACTCAGTCACATCACATCAAGTCATCACAGACTGACTCAGTCACAACACCAACACATCAAGTCATCACCTACTGACTCAGTCACATCACCAACACACCAAGTCATCACCCACTGACTCAGTCACATCACCAACACACCAAGTCATCACAGACTGACTCAGTCACATCACGTCATCACCCACTGACTCAGTCACATTACCAACACATCAAGTCATCAACTACTGACTCAGTCACAACACAAACACACCAAGTCATCACCTACTGACTCAGTCACATCAAGTCATCACCTACTGACTCAGTCACATCAAGTCATCACCCACTGACTCAGTCACATCACCAACACACCAAGTCATCACAGACTGACTCAGTCACATCAAGTCATCACAGACTGACTCAGTCACATCAAGTCATCACCTACTGACTCAGTCACAACACCAACACATCATAGACTGACTCAGTCACAACACCAACACATCAAGTCATCACAGACTGACTCAGTCACATCAAGTCATCACCTACTGACTCAGTCACATCAAGTCATCACAGACTGACTCAGTCACATCACCAACACATCAAGTCATCACAGACTGACTCAGTCACATCACATAAGTCATCACAGACTGACTCAGTCACACCACCAACACATCAAGTCATCGCCTACTGACTCTTTCACAACACCAACACATCAAGTCATCACAGACTGACTCAGTCACATCACATCAAGTCATCACAGACTGACTCAGTCACAACACCAACACATCAAGTCATCACCTACTGACTCAGTCACATCAAGTCATCACAGACTAACTCAGTCACATCAAGTCATCACCCACTGACTCAGTCACAACACCAACACATCAAGTCATCACAGACTGACTCAGTCACATCACCAAAACATCAAGTCATCACAGACTGACTCAGTCACATCACATCAAGTCATCACAGACTGACTCAGTCACAACACCAACACATCAAGTCATCACCTACTGACTCAGTCACATCTCCAAAACATCAAGTCATCACCTACTGACTCAGTCACAACACCAACACATCAAGTCATCACATACTGACTCAGTCACATCAAGTCATCACCTACTGACTCAGTCACAACACATCAAGTCATCACAGACTGACTCAGTCACAACACATCAAGTCATCACCTACTGACTCAGTCACAACACATCAAGTCATCACCTACTGACTCAGTCACATCAAGTCATCACAGACTGACTCAGTCACATCAAGTCATCACCTACTGACTCAGTCACATCAAGTCATCACCTACTGACTCAGTCACATCAAGTCATCACCTACTGACTCAGTCACATCAAGTCATCACCTACTGACTCAGTCACAACACATCAAGTCATCACAGACTGACTCAGTCACAACACATCAAGTCATCACCTACTGACTCAGTCACAACACATCAAGTCATCACCTACTGACTCAGTCACATCAAGTCATCACAGACTGACTCAGTCACATCAAGTCATCACCTACTGACTCAGTCACAACACATCAAGTCATCACAGACTGACTCAGTCACAACACATCAAGTCATAACCTACTGACTCAGTCACAACACATCAAGTCATCACAGACTGACTCAGTCACAACACATCAAGTCATCACATACTGACTCAGTCATCAAGACATCACAGTGTGTGTGTGTGTGTGTGTGTAGTGTGTGTGTGTGTGTAGTGTGTAGTGTGTGTGTAGTGTGTGTGTGTGTGTGTGTGTGTGTGTGTGTGTGTGTGTGTGTGTGTGTGTGTGTGTGTGTGTGTGTGTGTGTGTGTTTACCATGGTCTGGAAGCAGGAGTGGAGCTGTGTGAGGAAGGGAGGTTTCCCGGACAGGGCCAGGACCCTCTTCTCCACCATGGTGCACTCCACATCATCATCCTGAATCACCACGTCCTTCTTCAGGATCTTTACGGCATAGAGCTCCTCTCTGTCCTTATGTTCTGCTAGCATCACCTAGAGAGAGAGAGGAGGGAGAGAGAGACACCTTTAGAGAGGGAGGAGGGAGAGGGGGAGAGAGGAGGGAGAGAGAGACACCTTTAGAGAGGGAGGAGGGAGAGAGGGAGAGAGGAGAGAGACATCTTTACGGGGTACAGCGCCTCTCTGTCCTTATGTTCTGCTAGCATCACCTAGAGAGAGAGAGGAGGGAGAGAGAGACACCTTTAGAGAAGGAGGAGGGAGAGAGGAGAGAGACATCTTTACGGGGTACAGCGCCTCTCTGTCCTTATGTTCTGCTATCATCACCTAGAGAGAGAGAGGAGGGAGAGAGAGACACCTTTAGAGAGGGAGGAGGGAGAGGGGGAGAGAGGAGGGAGAGAGAGAGGGAGAGAGAGACACCTTTAGAGAGGGAGGAGGGAGAGGGGGAGAGAGGAGGGAGAGAGAGAGGGAGAGAGGAGGGAGAGAGAGACACCTTTAGAGAGGGAGGAGGGAGATGAGGGAGAGAGGAGGGAGAGAGAGACATCTTTAGAGAGGGAGGAGGGAGAGGAGGGAGAGAGGAGGGAGAGAGAGAGGAGGGAGACATCTTTACGGCGTACAGCTCCTCTCTGTCCTTATGTTCTGCTAGCATCACCTAGAGAGAGAGAGGAGGGAGAGAGAGACACCTTTAGAGAGGGAGGAAGGAGAGAGAGACACCGTTAGAGAGGGAGGAGGGAGAGGGGGAGAGAGGAGGGAGAGAGAGAGGGAGAGGGGGAGAGGGGGAGAGAGGAGGGAGACATCTTTACGGCGTACAGCTCCTCTCTGTCCTTATGTTCTGCTAGCATCACCTAGAGAGAGAGAGGAGGGAGAGAGAGAGACACCTTTAGAGAGGGAGGAGGGAGAGGGGGAGAGAGGAGGGAGAGAGAGAGGATGGAGAGAGAGACACCTTTAGAGAGGGAGAGGGAGGAGGGAGAGGGGGAGAGAGGAGGGAGAGAGAGAGGGAGAGGGGAGGAGAGGAGGGAGAGAGGGAGAAGGGGAGGGAGGAGGAGACATCTTTAGAGAGGGAGGAGGAGAGGGGGAGAGAGGAGGGAGAGAGAGAGGGGAGAGGGGAGAGGGGGAGACATCTTTACGGCGTACAGCTCCTCTCTGTCCTTATGTTCTGCTAGCATCACCTAGAGAGAGAGAGGAGGAGAGAGAGAGACCTTTAGAGAGGGAGGAGGGAGAGGGGGAGAGGAGGGAGAGAGAGAGAGAGAGGAGGGAGAGAGGGAGAGGGGGGAGGGGGGAGGAGGAGACATCTTTAGAGAGGGAGGAGGGAGAGGGAGAGAGAGAGAGGGAGAGAGGGAGAGGAGAGAGACATCTTTACGGGGTACAGCGCCTCTCTGTCCTTATGATCTGCTAGCATCACCTAGAGAGAGAGAGGAGGGAGAGAGAGACACCTTTAGAGAGGGAGGAGGGAGAGGGGGAGAGAGGAGGGAGAGAGAGAGGAGGGAGACATCTTTACGGCATACAGCTCCTCTCTGTCCTTATGTTCTGCTAGCATCACCTAGAGAGAGAGAGGAGGGAGAGAGAGACACCTTTAGAGAGGGAGGAGGGAGAGGGGGAGAGAGGAGGGAGAGAGATAGGAGGGAGAGAGAGACACCTTTAGAGAGGGAGGAGGGAGAGGGGGAGAGAGGAGGGAGAGAGAGAGGAGGGAGACATCTTTACGGCATACAGCTCCTCTCTGTCCTTATGTTCTGCTAGCATCACCTAGAGAGAGGAGGGAGAGAGAGACACCTTTAGAGAGGGAGGAGGGAGAGGGGAGAGAGGAGGGAGAGAGATAGGAGGAGAGAGAGACACCTTTAGAGAGAGGGAGGAGGGAGAGGGGGAGAGAGGAGGGAGAGAGAGGAGGGAGACATCTTTAGAGAGGAGGAGAGGGAGAGGAGGGAGGAGAGAGGAGGGAGAGAGGAGGAGACATCTTTAGAGAGGGAGGAGGGAGAGGGGAGAGAGAGAGAGGGAGACATCTTTAGAGAGGAGGAGGGAGAGAGGAGAGGAGGGGAGAGAGAGGAGGGAGAGAGGGGGAGACATCTTTACGAGTACAGCTCCTCTCTGTCCTTATGTTCTGCTAGCATCACCTAGAGAGAGAGAGGAGGAGAGAGAGACACCTTTAGAGAGGGAGGAGGGAGAGGGGGAGAGAAGGGAGAGAGAGAGGGAGAGAGAGAGGGAGAGGGGAGTGGGGAGAGAGACACCTTTAGAGAGGAGGAGGAGAGGGGGAGAGAGGAGAGAGAGAGGAGGGAGAGAGAGACACCTTTAGAGAGGAGGAGGGAGGGGAGAGAGGAGAGAGAGAGGAGGAGAGAGAGACACCTTTAGAGAGGGGAGGAGGGAGAGGGGAGAGAGGAGAGAGAGAGGAGGGAGAGAGAGACACCTTTAGAGAGGGAGGAGGGAGGGGGAGAGAGGAGAGAGAGAGGAGGAGAGAGAGACACCTTTAGAGAGGGAGGAGGGAGAGGGGGAGAGGAGGAGGGAGAGAGAGGGAGAGGGGGAGAGGGGGAGGGAGGAGGGAGACATCTTTAGAGAGGGAGGAGGGAGAGGGAGAGAGAGAGGGAGAGAGGGAGAGAGGAGAGAGA
This sequence comes from Oncorhynchus nerka, assembly GCF_034236695.1. Classification (NCBI taxonomy): domain Eukaryota; kingdom Metazoa; phylum Chordata; class Actinopteri; order Salmoniformes; family Salmonidae; genus Oncorhynchus; species Oncorhynchus nerka. Next base: position 25,414 of record NW_027038704.1, read on the forward strand.
CATCTTTACGGGGTACAGCGCCTCTCTGTCCTTATGTTCTGCTAGCATCACCTAGAGAGAGAGAGGAGGGAGAGAGAGACACCTTTAGAGAGGGAGGAGGGAGAGGGGGAGAGAGGAGGGAGAGAGAGAGGGAGAGAGAGACACCTTTAGAGAGGGAGGAGGGAGAGGGGGAGAGAGGAGGGAGAGAGAGAGGAGGGAGACATCTTTACGGCATACAGCTCCTCTCTGTCCTTATGTTCTGCTAGCATCACCTAGAGAGAGAGAGGAGGGAGAGAGAGACACCTTTAGAGAGGGAGGAGGGAGAGGGGGAGAGAGGAGGGAGAGAGATAGGAGGGAGAGAGAGACACCTTTAGAGAGGGAGGAGGGAGAGGGGAGAGAGGAGGAGAGAGAGAGGAGGGAGACATCTTTACGGCATACAGCTCCTCTCTGTCCTTATGTTCTGCTAGCATCACCTAGAGAGAGGAGGGAGAGAGAGACACCTTTAGAGAGGGAGGAGGGAGAGGGGGAGAGAGGAGGGAGAGAGAGAGGAGGGAGACATCTTTAGAGAGGGAGGAGGGAGAGAGAGGAGGGAGAGAGGAGGGAGACATCTTTAGAGAGGGAGGAGGGAGAGGGGGATAGAGGAGGGAGAGAGAGAGGAGGGAGACATCTTTAGAGAGGGAGGAGGGAGAGAGAGAGGAGGGAGAGAGAGGAGGGAGAGAGGAGGGAGACATCTTTACGGGGTACAGCTCCTCTCTGTCCTTATGTTCTGCTAGCATCACCTAGAGAGAGGAGGGAGAGAGAGACACCTTTAGAGAGGGAGGAGGAGAGGGGGAGAGAGAAGGAGAGAGAGAGGGAGAGGGGAGGAGGAGAGAGAGACACCTTTAGAGAGGGAGGAGGGAGAGGGGAGAGAGAGGAGAGAGAGGAGGGAGAGAGAGACACACCTTTAGAGAGGGAGGAGGGAGAGGGAGAGAGGAGGAGGGAGAAGGAGGGAGAGGGGAGAGAGGAGGGAGAGGGAGGGAGGGGAGAGGAGGGAGAGAGAGAGGAGGGAGAGAGAGACACCTTTAGAGAGGGAGGAGGGAGGGGGAGAGAGGAGAGAGAGAGAGGAGGGAGAGAGAGACACCTTTAGAGAGGGAGGAGGGAGAGGGGAGAGAGGAGGGAGAGAGAGGAGGGAGAGAGAGACACCTTTAGAGAGGGAGGAGGAGAGGGGAGAGGAGGGAGGGAGAGAGAGAGGGAGAGGGGGAGAAGGGGAGAGAGGAGGGTGAGGGGGAGGGGAGAGAGAGGAGGGAGAGGGGGAGAGAGGAGAGAGACATCTTTTACGGCGTACAGCTCCCTCTCTGTCCTTATGTTCTGCTAGCATCACCTAGAGAGAGAGAGGAGGGAGAGAGAGACACCTTTAGAGAGGGAGGAGGGAGAGGGGAGAGAGGAGGGAGAGAGAGGAGGAAGAGAGGGAGGAGGGAGAGGGGGAGAGAGGAGGGAGAGAGAGAGGGAGAGAGAGAGGGAGAGGGGGAGAGGGGGAGAGAGAGACACCTTTAGAGAGGGAGGAGGGAGAGGGGGAGAGAGGAGGGAGAGAGAGAGGAGAGAGGAGGGAGAGAGAGAGGGAGAGAGAGACACCTTTAGAGAGGGAGGAGAGAGAGGGGGAGAGAGGAGGGAGAGAGAGAGGGAGAGAGGAGGGAGAGAGAGACACCTTTAGAGAGGGAGGAGTGAGAGGAGGGAGAGAGGAGGGAGAGAGAGGAGGGAGACATCTTTGGCGTACAGCTCCTCTCTGTCCTTATGTTCTGCTAGCATCACCAAGAGAGAGAGAGAAGGGGAGAGAGAGGGAGAGAGAGAGGAGAGGGGGAGAAGGGGAGGGAGGAGGTGTGAGGGAGAGGGGGAGGGAGAGAGAGAGGGGGAGAGGGAGTGGGATGGGGAGAAGGGGAGGGAAGGGGGAGGGGGTGGGAGGAGGAGGAGAGGGAGGAGGGAGGAAGGGGAGAGGGAGAGGGGGAGAGAGAGGAGGGAGAGAGAGAGGGAGAGAGAGGGAGAGGGAGAGAAGGGGAGAGGGGAGAGGGGGGAGAGAGGAGGGTGAGGGGAGAGAGAGGAGGGAGAGGGGGAGGGGTGAGGGAGAGGGGAGG
>NW_027038705.1:0-36258 GCF_034236695.1 Oncorhynchus nerka
GTGGTAGTTAGTGGACTAAAACAAAGCCCCAGTCTAGTTAATGCCAGTGGTAGTTAGTGGACTAAAACAAAGCCCCAGTCTAGTTAATACCAGTGGTAGTTAGTGGACTAAAACAAAGCCCCAGTCTAGTTAATACCAGTGGTAGTTAGTGGACTAAAAACAAAGCCCCAGTCTAGTTAATACCAGTGGTAGTTAGTGGACTAAAACAAAGCCCCAGTCTAGTTAATACCAGTGGTAGTTAGTGGACTAAAACAAAGCCCCAGTCTAGTTAATAACAGTGGTAGTTAGTGGACTAAAACAAAGCCCCAGTCTAGTTAATACCAGTGGTAGTTAGTGGACTAAACAAAGCCCCAGTCTAGTTAATACCAGTGGTAGTTAGTGGACTAAAACAAAGCCCCAGTCTAGTTAATACCAGTGGTAGTTAGTGGACTAAAACAAAGCCCCAGTCTAGTTAATACCAGTGGTAGTTAGTGGACTAAAACAAAGCCCCAGTCTAGTTAATACCAGTGGTAGTTAGTGGACTAAAACAAAGCCCCAGTCTAGTTAATACCAGTGGTAGTTAGTGGACTAAAACAAAGCCCCAGTCTAGTTAATACCAGTGGTAGTTAGTGGACTAAAACAAAGCCCCAGTCTAGTTAATACCAGTGGTAGTTAGTGGACTAAAACAAAGCCCCAGTCTAGTTAATACCAGTGGTAGTTAGTGGACTAAAACAAAGCCCCAGTCTAGTTAATACCAGTGGTAGTTAGTGGACTAAAACAAAGCCCCAGTCTAGTTAATACCAGTGGTAGTTAGTGGACTAAAACAAAGCCCCAGTCTAGTTAATACCAGTGGTAGTTAGTGGACTAAAACAAAGCCCCAGTCTAGTTAATACCAGTGGTAGTTAGTGGACTAAAACAAAGCCCCAGTCTAGTTAATACCAGTGGTAGTTAGTGGACTAAAACAAAGCCCCAGTCTAGTTAATACCAGTGGTAGTTAGTGGACTAAAACAAAGCCCCAGTCTAGTTAATACCAGTGGTAGTTAGTGGACTGCATAAACGGTCTAGTTAATACCGGTGGTAGTTGGTGGACTAAAACAAAGCTTAGTCTAGTTAATACCAGTGGTAGTTAGTGGACTAAACAAAGCCCCAGTCTAGTTAATACCAGTGGTAGTTAGTGGACTAAAACAAAGCCCCAGTCTAGTTAATACCAGTGGTAGTTAGTGGACTAAAACAATGCCCCAGTCTAGTTAATACCAGTGGTAGTTAGTGGACTAAAACAAAGCCCCAGTCTGAGCTTAATACCAGTGGTAGTTAGTGGACTAAAACAATGCCCCAGTCTAGTTAATACCAGGTAGTCAGTGGACTAAAACAATGCCCCAGTCTAGTTAATACCAGTGGTAGTTAGTGGACTAAAAAACAAAGCCCCAGTCTGTTAATACCAGTGGTAGTTAGTGGACTAAAACAAAGCCCCAGTCTAGTTAATTAAAGTGGTAGTTAGTGGACTAAAACAAAGCCCCAGTCTAGTTAATACCAGTGGTAGTTAGTGGACTAAAAACAAAGCCCCAGTCTAGTTAATACCAGTGGTAGTTAGTGGACTAAAACAAAGCCCCAGTCTAGTTAATACCAGTGGTAGTTAGTGGACTAAACAAAGCCCCAGTCTAGTTAATACCAGTGGTAGGTAGTGGACTAAAACAAAGCCTAATACCAGTGGTAGTTAGTGGACTAAAACATAGCCCCAGTCTAATACCGGTGGTAGTTAGTGGACCAAAACATAGCCCCAGTCTAGTTAATACCAGTGGTAGTTAGTGGACTAAAAACAAAGCCCCAGTCTAGTTAATACCAGTGGTAGTTGGTGGACTAAAACAAAGCCCCAGTCTAGTTAATACCAGTGGTAGTTAGTGGACTAAAACAAAGCCCAGTCTAGTTAATACCAGTGGTAGTTAGTGGACTAAAACAAAGCCCCAGTCTAGTTAATACCAGTGGTAGTTAGTGGACTAAAACAAAGCCCCAGTCTAGTTAATACCAGTGGTAGTTAGTGGACTAAAACAAAGCCCCAGTCTAGTTAATACCAGTGGTAGTTAGTGGACTAAAACAAAGCCCCAGTCTAGTTAATACCAGTGGTAGTTAGTGACTAAAACAAAGCCCCAGTCTAGTTAATACCAGTGGTAGTTAGGGACTAAAACAAAGCCCCAGTCTAGTTAATACCAGTGGTAGTTAGTGGACTAAAACAAAGCCCCAGTCTAGTTAATACCAGTGGTAGTTAGTGGACTAAAACAAAGCCCCAGTCTAGTTAATACCAGTGGTAGTTAGTGGACTAAAACAAAGCCCCAGTCTAGTTAATACCAGTGGTAGTTAGTGGACTAAAACAAAGCCCCAGTCTAGTTAATACCAGTGGTAGTTAGTGGACCAAAACAAAGCCCCAGTCTAGTTAATACCAGTGGTAGTTAGTGGACTAAAACAAAGCCCCAGTCTAGTTAATACCAGTGGTAGTTAGTGGACTAGCCAAAGCCCCAGTCTAGTTAATACCAGTGGTAGTTAGTGAACTAAAAACAAAGCCCCAGTCTAGTTAATACCAGTGGTAGTTAGTGGACTAAAACATAGCCCCAGTCTAGTTAATACCAGTGGTAGTTAGTGGACTAAAACAAAGCCCCAGTCTAGTTAATACCAGTGGTAGTTAGTGGACTAAAACATAGAAATTTAATACCAGTGGTAGTTAGTGAACTAAACCAGTCTAGTTAATACCAGTGGTAGTTAGTGGACTAAAACAAAGCCCCAGTCTAGTTAATACCAGTGGTAGGTAGTGACTAAAACAAAGCCCCAGTCTAGTTAATACCAGTGGTAGTTAGTGGACTAAAACAAAGCCCCAGTCTAGTTAATACTCAGTGGTAGTTAGTGGACTAAAACAAAGCCCCAGTCTAGTTAATACCAGTGGTAGTTAGTGGACTAAAACAAAGCCCCAGTCTAGTTAATACCAGTGGTAGTTAGTGGACTAAAACAAAGCCCCAGTCTAGTTAATACCAGTGGTAGTTAGTGGACTAAAACAAAGCCCCAGTCTAGTTAATACCAGTGGTAGGTAGTGGACTAAAACAAAGCCCCAGTCTAGTTAATACCAGTGGTAGTTAGTGGACTAAAACAAAGCCCCAGTCTAGTTAATACCAGTGGTAGTTAGTGGACTAAAACAAAGCCCCAGTCTAGTTAATACCAGTGGTAGTTAGTGACCAAAACAAAGCCCCAGTCTAGTTAATACCAGTGGTAGTTAGTGGACTAAAACAAAGCTTAGTCTAGTTAATACCAGTGGTAGTTAGTGGACTAAAACAATGCCCCAGTCTAGTTAATACCAGTGGTAGTTAGTGTGGACTAAAACAAAGCCCCAGTCTAGTTAATACCAGTGGTAGTTAGTGGACTAAAACAAAGCCCCAGTCTAGTTAATACCAGTGGTAGTTAGTGGACTAAAACAGCCCCAGTCTAGTTAATACCAGTGGTAGTTAGTGGACTAAAACAAAGCCCCAGTCTAGTTAATACCAGTGGTAGTTAGTGGACTAAAACAAAGCCCCAGTCTAGTTAATACCAGTGGTAGTTTAGTGGACTAAAACAAAGCCCCAGTCTAGTTAATACCAGTGGTAGTTAGTGGACTAAAACAAAGCCCCAGTCTAGTTAATACCAGTGGTAGTTAGTGGACTAAAACAAAGCCCCAGTCTAGTTAATACCAGTGGTAGTTAGTGGACCAAAACAAAGCCCCAGTCTAGTTAATACCACTGGTGGTAGTTACCAGTGGTACTAAAACAAAGCCCCAGTCTAGTTAATACCAGTGGTAGTTAGTGGACTAAAACAAAGCCCCAGTCTAGTTAATACCAGTGGTAGTTAGTGGACTAAAACAAAGCCCCAGTCTAGTTAATACCAGTGGTAGTTAGTGGACTAAAACAAAGCCCCAGTCTAGTTAATACCAGTGGTAGGTAGTGGACTAAAACAAAGCCCCAGTCTAGTTAATACCAGTGGTAGTTAGTGGACTAAAACAAAGCCCCAGTCTAGTTAATACCAGTGGTAGTTAGTGGACTAAAACAAAGCCCCAGTCTAGTTAATACCAGTGGTAGTTAGTGGACTAAAACAAAGCCCCAGTCTAGTTGTACCAGTGGTAGTTAGTGGACTAAAACAAAGCCCCAGTCTAGTTAATACCAGTGGTAGTTAGTGGACTAAAACAAAGCCCCAGTCTAGTTAATACCAGTGGTAGTTAGTGGACTAAAACAAAGCCCCAGTCTAGTTAATACCAGTGGTAGGTAGTGACTAAAACAAAGCCCCAGTCTAGTTAATTACCAGTGGTAGTTAGTGGACTAAACAAAGCCCCAGTCTAGTTAATACCAGTGGTAGTTAGTGGACTAAAACAAAGCCCCAGTCTAGTTAATACCAGTGGTAGTTAGTGGACTAAAACAAAGCCCCAGTCTAGTTAATACCCAGTGGTAGTTAGTGGACTAAAACAAAGCCCCAGTCTAGTTAATACCAGTGGTAGTTAGTGTCTAGTTAATACCAGTGGTTAGTGGACTAAAACAAAGCCCCAGTCTAGTTAATACCAGTGGTAGTTAGTGGACTAAAACAAAGCCCCAGTCTAGTTAATACCAGTGGTAGTTAGTGGACTAAAACAAAGCCCCAGTCTAGTTAATACCAGTGGTAGTTAGTGGACTAAAACAAAGCCCCAGTCTAGTTAATACCAGTGGTAGTTACTGGTGGACTAGTGGAAAACAAAGCCCCAGTCTAGTTAATACCAGTGGTAGTTAGTGGACTAAACAAAGCCCCAGTCTAGTTAATACCAGTGGTAGTTAGTGGACTAAAACAAAGCCCAGTCTAGTTAATACCAGTGGTAGTTAGTGGACTAAAACAAAGCCCCAGTCTAGTTAATACCAGTGGTAGTTAGTGGAGTCTACCAGTGGTAAACAAAGCCCCAGTCTAGTTAATACCAGTGGTAGTTAGTGGACTAAAACAAAGCCCCAGTCTAGTTAATACCAGTGGTAGTTAGTGGACTAAACAAAGCCCCAGTCTAGTTAATACCAGTGGTAGTTAGTGGACTAAAACAATGCCCCAGTCTAGTTAATACCAGTGGTAGTTAGTGGACTAAAACAAAGCCCCAGTCTAGTTAATACCAGTGGTAGTTAGTGGACTAAAAACAAAGCCCCAGTCTAGTTAATACCAGTGGTAGTTAGTGGACTAAAACAAAGCCCCAGTCTAGTTAATACCAGTGGTAGTTAGTGGACTAAAACAAAGCCCCAGTCTAGTTAATACCAGTGGTAGTTAGTGGAGTCTAGTTAATACCAGTGGTAGTTAGTGGACTAAAACCCCAGTCTAGTTAATACCAGTGGTAGTTAGTGGACTAAAACAAAGCCCCAGTCTAGTTAATACCAGTGGTAGTTAGTGGACTAAAAAACAATGCCCCAGTCTAGTTAATACCAGTGGTAGTTAGTGGACTAAAACAAAGCCCCAGTCTAGTTAATACCAGTGGTAGTTAGTGGACTAAAACAAAGCCCCAGTCTAGTTAATACCAGTGGTAGTTAGTGGACTAAAACAAAGCCCCAGTCTAGTTAATACCAGTGGTAGTTAGTGGACTAAAACAAAGCCCCCAGTCTAGTTAATACCAGTGGTAGTTAGTGGACTAAAACAAAGCCCCAGTCTAGTTAATACCAGTGGTAGTTAGTGGACTAAAACAAAGCCCCAGTCTAGTTAATACCAGTGGTAGTTAGTGGACTAAAACAAAGCCCCAGTCTAGTTAATACCAGTGGTAGTTAGTGGACTAAAACAAAGCCCCAGTCTAGTTAATACCAGTGGTAGTTAGTGGACTAAAACAAAGCCCCAGTCTAGTTAATACCAGTGGTAGTTAGTGGACTAAAACAAAGCCCCAGTCTAGTTAATACCAGTGGTAGTTAGTGGACTAAAACAAAGCCCCAGTCTAGTTAATACCAGTGGTAGTTAGTGGACTAAAACAAAGCCCCAGTCTAGTTAATACCAGTGGTAGTTAGTGGACTAAAACAAAGCCCCAGTCTAGTTAATACCAGTGGTAGTTAGTGGACCAAAACAAAGCCCCAGTCTAGTTAATAAAGTATGGACAAAGCCCCAGTCTAGTTAATACCAGTGGTAGTTAGTGGACTAAAACAAAGCCCCAGTCTAGTTAATACCAGTGGTAGTTAGTGGACTAAAACAAAGCCCCAGTCTAGTTAATACCAGTGGTAGTTAGTGGACTAAAACAAAGCCCCAGTCTAGTTAATACCAGTGGTAGTTAGTGGACTAAAAACAAAGCCCCAGTCTAGTTAATACCAGTGGTAGTTAGTGGACTAAAACAAAGCCCCAGTCTAGTTAATACCAGTGGTAGTTAGTGGACTAAAACAAAGCCCCAGTCTAGTTAATACCAGTTAATAAAACAAAGCCCCAGTGGTGCCAGTTAGTGGACTAAAACAAAGCCCCAGTCTAGTTAATACCAGTGGTAGTTAGTTGGACTAAAACAAAGCCCCAGTCTAGTTAATACCAGTGGTAGTTAGTGGACTAAAACAAAGCCCCAGTCTAGTTAATACCAGTGGTAGTTAGTGGACTAAAACAAAGCCAGTCAGTCAGTGGTAGTTAGGGGACTAAACAAAGCCCCAGTCTAGTTAATACAGTGGTAGTTGGTGGACTAAAACAAAGCCCCAGTCTAGTTAATACCAGTGGTAGTTAGTGGACTAAAACAAAGCCCCAGTCTAGTTAATACCAGTGGTAGTTAGTGGACTAAAACAAAGCCCCAAGCCAGTGGTAGTTAGGGACTAAAACAAAGTCTAGTTAATACCAGTGGTAGTTAGTGGACTAAAACAAAGCCCCAGTCTAGTTAATACCAGTGGTAGTTAGTGGACTAAAACAAAGCCCCAGTCTAGTTAATACCAGTGGTAGTTAGTGGACTAAAACAAAGCCCCAGTCTAGTTAATACCAGTGGTAGTTAGTGGACTAAAACAAAGCCCCAGTCTAGTTAATACCAGTGGTAGTTAGTGGACTAAAACAAAGCCCCAGTCTAGTTAATACCAGTGGTAGTTAGGGGACTAAAACAAAGCCCCAGTCTAGTTAATACCAGTGGTAGTTAGTGGACTAAAACAAAGCCCCAGTCTAGTTAATACCAGTGGTAGTTAGTGGACTGAAACAAAGCCCCAGTCTAGTTAATACCAGTGGTAGTTAGTGGACTAAAACAAAGCCCCAGTCTAGTTAATACCAGTGGTAGTTAGTGGACTAAAACAAAGCCCCAGTCTAGTTAATACCAGTGGTAGTTAGTGGACTAAAACAAAGCCCCAGTCTAGTTAATACCAGTGGTAGTTAGTGGACTAAAACAAAGCCCCAGTCTAGTTAATACCAGTGGTAGTTAGTGGACTAAAACAAAGCCCCAGTCTAGTTAATACCAGTGGTAGTTAGTGGACTAAAACAAAGCCCCAGTCTAGTTAATACCAGTGGTAGTTAGTGGACTAAAACAAAGCCCAGTCTAGTTAATACCAGTGGTAGTTAGTGGACTAAAACAAAGCCCCAGTCTAGTTAATACCAGTGGTAGTTAGTGGACTAAAACAAAGCCCCAGTCTAGTTAATACCAGTGGTAGTTAGTGGACTAAAACAAAGCCCCAGTCTAGTTAATACCAGTGGTAGTTAGTGGACTAAAACAAAGCCCCAGTCTAGTTAATACCAGTGGTAGTTAGTGGACTAAAACAAAGCCCCAGTCTAGTTAATACCAGTGGTAGTTAGTGGACTAAAACAAACCCCCAGTCTAGTTAATACCAGTGGTAGTTAGTGGACTAAAACAAAGCCCCAGTCTAGTTAATACCAGTGGTAGTTAGTGGACTAAAACAAAGCCCCAGTCTAGTTAATACCAGTGGTAGTTAGTGGACTAAAACAAAGCCCCAGTCTAGTTAATACCAGTGGTAGTTAGTGGACTAAAACAAAGCCCCAGTCTAGTTAATACCAGTGGTAGTTAGTGGACTAAAACAAAGCCCCAGTCTAGTTAATACCAGTGGTAGTTAAAACAAAGCCCCAGTCTGGACTAAAACAAAGCCCCAGTCTAGTTAATACCAGTGGTAGTTAGTGGACTAAAACAAAGCCCCAGTCTAGTTAATACCAGTGGTAGTTAGTGGACTAAAACAAAGCCCCAGTCTAGTTAATACCAGTGGTAGTTAGTGGACTAAAACAAAGCCCCAGTCTAGTTAATACCAGTGGTAGTTAGTGGACTAAAACAAAGCCCCAGTCTAGTTAATACCAGTGGTAGTTAGTGGACTAAAACAAAGCCCCAGTCTAGTTAATACCAGTGGTAGTTAGTGGACTAAAACAAAGCCCCAGTCTAGTTAATACCAGTGGTAGTTAGTGGACTAAAACAATGCCCCAGTCTAGTTAATACCAGTGTTAATACCAGTGGTAGTGGACTAAAACAAAGCCCAGTCAGTTCAGTGGTAGTTAGTGGACTAAACAAAGCCCCAGTCTAGGTATCAGTGGTAGTTAGTGGACTAAAACAAAGCCCCAGTCTAGTTAATACCAGTGGTAGTTAGTGGACTAAAACAAAGCCCCAGTCTAGTTAATACCAGTGGTAGTTAGTGGACTAAAACAAAGCCCCAGTCTAGTTAATACCAGTGGTAGTTAGTGGACTAAAACAAAGCCCCAGTCTAGTTAATACCAGTGGTAGTTAGTGGACTAAAACACCAAGCCCCAGTCTAGTTAATACCAGTGGTAGTTAGTGGACTAAAACAAAGCCCCAGTCTAGTTAATAACAGTGGTAGTTAGTGGACTAAAACAAAGCCCCAGTCTAGTTAATACCAGTGGTAGTTAGTGGACTAAACAAAGCCCCAGTCTAGTTAATACCAGTGGTAGTTAGTGGACTAAAACAAAGCCCCAGTCTAGTTAATACCAGTGGTAGTTAGTGGACTAAAACAAAGCCCCAGTCTAGTTAATACCAGTGGTAGTTAGTGGACTAAAACAAAGCCCCAGTCTAGTTAATACCAGTGGTAGTTAGTGGACTAAAACAAAGCCCCAGTCTAGTTAATACCAGTGGTAGTTAGTGGACTAAAACAAAGCCCCAGTCTAGTTAATACCAGTGGTAGTTAGTGGACTAAAACAAAGCCCCAGTCTAGTTAATACCAGTGGTAGTTAGTGGACTAAAAACAAAGCCCCAGTCTAGTTAATACCAGTGGTAGTTAGTGGACTAAAACAAAGCCCCAGTCTAGTTAATACCAGTGGTAGTTAGTGGACTAAAACAAAGCCCCAGTCTCTACCAGTGGTAATAAAACAATGCCCACCAGTGGTAGTTAGTGGACTAAAACAAAGCCCCAGTCAGTTAATATCAGTGGTAGTTAGTGGACTAAAACAAAGCCCCAGTCCAGTGGTAGTTAGTGGACTAAAACAATGCCCCAGTCTAGTTAATACCAGTGGTAGTTAGTGGACTAAAACAAAGCCCCAGTCTAGTTAATACCAGTGGTAGTTAGTGGACTAAAACAAAGCCCCAGTCTAGTTAATACCAGTGGTAGTTAGTGGACTAAAACAAAGCCCCAGTCTAGTTAATACCAGTGGTAGTTAGTGGACTAAAACAAAGCCCCAGTCTAGTTAATACCAGTGGTAGTTAGTGGACTAAAACAAAGCCCCAGTCTAGTTAATACCAGTGGTAGTTAGTGGACTAAAACAAAGCCCCAGTCTAGTTAATACCAGTGGTAGTTAGTGGACTAAAACAAAGCCCCAGTCTAGTTAATACCAGTGGTAGTTAGTGGACTAAAAAAAGCCCCAGTCTAGTTAATACCAGTGGTAGTTAGTGGACTAAAACAAAGCCCCAGTCTAGTTAATACCAGTGGTAGTTAGTGGACTAAAACAAAGCCCCAGTCTAGTTAATACCAGTGGTAGTTAGTGGACTAAAACAAAGCCCCAGTCTAGTTAATACCAGTGGTAGTTAGTGGACTAAAACAAAGCCCCAGTCTAGTTAATACCAGTGGTAGTTAGTGGACTAAAACAAAGCCCCAGTCTAGTTAATACCAGTGGTAGTTAGTGGACTAAAACAAAGCCCCAGTCTAGTTAATACCAGTGGTAGTTAGTGGACTAAAACAAAGCCCCAGTCTAGTTAATACCAGTGGTAGTTAGTGGACTAAAACAAAGCCCCAGTCTAGTTAATACCAGTGGTAGTTAGTGGACTAAAACAAAGCCCCAGTCTAGTTAATACCAGTGGTAGTTAGTGGACTAAAACAAAGCCCCAGTCTAGTTAATATCAGTGGTAGTTAGTGGACTAAAACAAAGCCCCAGTCTAGTTAATACCAGTGGTAGTTAGTGGACTAAAACAAAGCCCCAGTCTAGTTAATACCAGTGGTAGTTAGTGGACTAAAACAAAGCCCCAGTCTAGTTAATACCAGTGGTAGTTAGTGGACTAAAACAAAGCCCCAGTCTAGTTAATACCAGTGGTAGTTAGTGGACTAAAACAAAGCCCCAGTCTAGTTAATACCAGTGGTAGTTAGTGGACTAAAACAAAGCCCCAGTCTAGTTAATACCAGTGGTAGTTAGTGGACTAAAACAAAGCCCCAGTCTAGTTAATACCAGTGGTAGTTAGTGGACTAAAACAATGCCCCAGTCTAGTTAATACCAGTGGTAGTTAGTGGACTAAAACAAAGCCCCAGTCTAGTTAATACCAGTGGTAGTTAGTGGACTAAAACAAAGCCCCAGTCTAGTTAATACCAGTGGTAGTTAGTGGACTAAAACAAAGCCCCAGTCTAGTTAATACCAGTGGTAGTTAGTGGACTAAAACAAAGCCCCAGTCTAGTTAATACCAGTGGTAGTTAGTGGACTAAAACAAAGCCCCAGTCTAGTTAATACCAGTGGTAGTTAGTGGACTAAAACAAAGCCCCAGTCTAGTTAATACCAGTGGTAGTTAGTGGACTAAAACAAAGCCCCAGTCTAGTTAATACCAGTGGTAGTTAGTGGACTAAAACAAAGCCCCAGTCTAGTTAATACCAGTGGTAGTTAGTGGACTAAAACAAAGCCCCAGTCTAGTTAATACCAGTGGTAGTTAGTGGACTAAAACAAAGCCCCAGTCTAGTTAATACCAGTGGTAGTTAGTGGACTAAAACAAAGCCCCAGTCTAGTTAATACCAGTGGTAGTTAGTGGACTAAAACAAAGCCCCAGTCTAGTTAATACCAGTGGTAGTTAGTGGACTAAAACAAAGCCCCAGTCTAGTTAATACCAGTGGTAGTTAGTGGACTAAAACAAAGCCCCAGTCTAGTTAATACCAGTGGTAGTTAGTGGACTAAAACAAAGCCCCAGTCTAGTTAATACCAGTGGTAGTTAGTGGACTAAAACAAAGCCCCAGTCTAGTTAATACCAGTGGTAGTTAGTGGACTAAAACAAAGCCCCAGTCTAGTTAATACCAGTGGTAGTTAGTGGACTAAAACAAAGCCCCAGTCTAGTTAATACCAGTGGTAGTTAGTGGACTAAAACAAAGCCCCAGTCTAGTTAATACCAGTGGTAGTTAGTGGACTAAAACAAAGCCCCAGTCTAGTTAATACCAGTGGTAGTTAGTGGACTAAAACAAAGCCCCAGTCTAGTTAATACCAGTGGTAGTTAGTGGACTAAAACAAAGCCCCAGTCTAGTTAATACCAGTGGTAGTTAGTGGACTAAAACAAAGCCCCAGTCTAGTTAATACCAGTGGTAGTTAGTGGACTAAAACAAAGCCCCAGTCTAGTTAATACCAGTGGTAGTTAGTGGACTAAAACAAAGCCCCAGTCTAGTTAATACCAGTGGTAGTTAGTGGACTAAAACAAAGCCCCAGTCTAGTTAATACCAGTGGTAGTTAGTGGACTAAAACAAAGCCCCAGTCTAGTTAATACCAGTGGTAGTTAGTGGACTAAAACAAAGCCCCAGTCTAGTTAATACCAGTGGTAGTTAGTGGACTAAAACAAAGCCCCAGTCTAGTTAATACCAGTGGTAGTTAGTGGACTAAAACAAAGCCCCAGTCTAGTTAATACCAGTGGTAGTTAGTGGACTAAAACAAAGCCCCAGTCTAGTTAATACCAGTGGTAGTTAGTGGACTAGTGGTAGTTAAAACAAAGCCCCAGTCTAGTTAATACCAGTGGTAGTTAGTGGACTAAAACAAAGCCCCAGTCTAGTTAATACCAGTGGTAGTTAGTGGACTAAAACAAAGCCCCAGTCTAGTTAATACCAGTGGTAGTTAGTGGACTAAAACAAAGCCCCAGTCTAGTTAATACCAGTGGTAGTTAGTGGACTAAAACAAAGCCCCAGTCTAGTTAATACCAGTGGTAGTTAGTGGACTAAAACAAAGCCCCAGTCTAGTTAATACCAGTGGTAGTTAGTGGACTAAAACAATGCCCCAGTCTAGTTAATACCAGTGGTAGTTAGTGGACTAAAACAAAGCCCCAGTCTAGTTAATACCAGTGGTAGTTAGTGGACTAAAACAAAGCCCCAGTCTAGTTAATACCAGTGGTAGTTAGTGGACTAAAACAAAGCCCCAGTCTAGTTAATACCAGTGGTAGTTAGTGGACTAAAACAAAGCCCCAGTCTAGTTAATACCAGTGGTAGTTAGTGGACTAAAACAAAGCCCCAGTCTAGTTAATACCAGTGGTAGTTAGTGGACTAAAACAAAGCCCCAGTCTAGTTAATACCAGTGGTAGTTAGTGGACTAAAACAAAGCCCCAGTCTAGTTAATACCAGTGGTAGTTAGTGGACTAAAACAAAGCCCCAGTCTAGTTAATACCAGTGGTAGTTAGTGGACTAAAACAAAGCCCCAGTCTAGTTAATACCAGTGGTAGTTAGTGGACTAAAACAAAGCCCCAGTCTAGTTAATACCAGTGGTAGTTAGTGGACTAAAACAAAGCCCCAGTCTAGTTAATACCAGTGGTAGTTAGTGGACTAAAACAAAGCCCCAGTCTAGTTAATACCAGTGGTAGTTAGTGGACTAAAACAAAGCCCCAGTCTAGTTAATACCAGTGGTAGTTAGTGGACTAAAACAAAGCCCCAGTCTAGTTAATACCAGTGGTAGTTAGTGGACTAAAACAAAGCCCCAGTCTAGTTAATACCAGTGGTAGTTAGTGGACCCCAAAAACAAAGCCCCAGTCTAGTTAATACCAGTGGTAGTTAGTGGACTAAAACAAAGCCCCAGTCTAGTTAATACCAGTGGTAGTTAGTGGACTAAAACAAAGCCCCAGTCTAGTTAATACCAGTGGTAGTTAGTGGACTAAAACAAAGCCCCAGTCTAGTTAATACCAGTGGTAGTTAGTGGACTAAAACAAAGCCCCAGTCTAGTTAATACCAGTGGTAGTTAGTGGACTAAAACAAAGCCCCAGTCTAGTTAATACCAGTGGTAGTTAGTGGACTAAAACAAAGCCCCAGTCTAGTTAATACCAGTGGTAGTTAGTGGACTAAAACAAAGCCCCAGTCTAGTTAATACCAGTGGTAGTTAGTGGACTAAAACAAAGCCCCAGTCTAGTTAATACCAGTGGTAGTTAGTGGACTAAAACAAAGCCCCAGTCTAGTTAATACCAGTGGTAGTTAGTGGACTAAAACAAAGCCCCAGTCTAGTTAATACCAGTGGTAGTTAGTGGACTAAAACAAAGCCCCAGTCTAGTTAATACCAGTGGTAGTTAGTGGACTAAAACAAAGCCCCAGTCTAGTTAATACCAGTGGTAGTTAGTGGACTAAAACAAAGCCCCAGTCTAGTTAATACCAGTGGTAGTTAGTGGACTAAAACAAAGCCCCAGTCTAGTTAATACCAGTGGTAGTTAGTGGACTAAAACAAAGCCAGTGGTAGTTAGTGGACTAAAACAAAGCCCCAGTCTAGTTAATACCAGTGGTAGTTAGTGGACTAAAACAAAGCCCCAGTCTAGTTAATACCAGTGGTAGTTAGTGGACTAAAACAAAGCCCCAGTCTAGTTAATACCAGTGGTAGTTAGTGGACTAAAACAAAGCCCCAGTCTAGTTAATACCAGTGGTAGTTAGTGGACTAAAACAAAGCCCCAGTCTAGTTAATGCCAGTGGTAGTTAGTGGACTAAAACAAAGCCCCAGTCTAGTTAATACCAGTGGTAGTTAGTGGACTAAAACAAAGCCCCAGTCTAGTTAATACCAGTGGTAGTTAGTGGACTAAAACAAAGCCCCAGTCTAGTTAATACCAGTGGTAGTTAGTGGACTAAAACAAAGCCCCAGTCTAGTTAATACCAGTGGTAGTTAGTGGACTAAAACAAAGCCCCAGTCTAGTTAATACCAGTGGTAGTTAGTGGACTAAAACAAAGCCCCAGTCTAGTTAATACCAGTGGTAGTTAGTGGACTAAAACAAAGCCCCAGTCTAGTTAATACCAGTGGTAGTTAGTGGACTAAAACAAAGCCCCAGTCTAGTTAATACCAGTGGTAGTTAGTGGACTAAAACAAAGCCCCAGTCTAGTTAATACCAGTGGTAGTTAGTGGACTAAAACAAAGCCCCAGTCTAGTTAATACCAGTGGTAGTTAGTGGACTAAAACAAAGCCCCAGTCTAGTTAATACCAGTGGTAGTTAGTGGACTAAAACAAAGCCCCAGTCCAGTTAATACCAGTCTGGTAGTGGTAGTGGACTAAAACAAAGCCCCAGTCTAGTTAATACCAGTGGTAGTTAGTGGACTAAAACAAAGCCCCAGTCTAGTTAATACCAGTGGTAGTTAGTGGACTAAAACAAAGCCCCAGTCTAGTTAATACCAGTGGTAGTTAGTGGACTAAAACAATGCCCCAGTCTAGTTAATACCAGTGGTAGTTAGTGGACTAAAACAAAGCCCCAGTCTAGTTAATACCAGTGGTAGTTAGTGGACTAAAACAAAGCCCCAGTCTAGTTAATACCAGTGGTAGTTAGTGGACTAAAACAAAGCCCCAGTCTAGTTAATAACAGTGGTAGTTAGTGGACTAAAACAAAGCCCCAGTCTAGTTAATACCAGTGGTAGTTAGTGGACTAAAACAAAGCCCCAGTCTAGTTAATACCAGTGGTAGTTAGTGGACTAAAACAAAGCCCCAGTCTAGTTAATACCAGTGGTAGTTAGTGGACTAAAACAAAGCCCCAGTCTAGTTAATACCAGTGGTAGTTAGTGGACTAAAACAGTGCCCCAGTCTAGTTAATACCAGTGGTAGGTAGTGGACTAAAACAAAGCCCCAGTCTAGTTAATACCAGTGGTAGTTAGTGGACTAAAACAATGCCCCAGTCTAGTTAATACCAGTGGTAGTCAGTGGACTAAAACAATGCCCCAGTCTAGTTAATACCAGTGGTAGTTAATACCAGTGGTAGTTGGTAGTTGGACTAAAACAAAGCTCCAGTCTAGTTAATACCAGTGGTAGTTAGTGGACTAAAACAAAGCCCCAGTCTAGTTAATACCAGTGGTAGTTAGTGGACTAAAACAATGCCCCAGTCTAGTTAATACCAGTGGTAGTTAGTGGACTAAAACAAAGCCCCAGTCTAGTTAATACCAGTGGTAGTTAGTGGACTAAAACAAAGCCCCAGTCTAGTTAATACCAGTGGTAGTTAGTGGACTAAAACAAAGCCCCAGTCTAGTTAATACCAGTGGTAGTTAGTGGACTAAAACAAAGCCCCAGTCTAGTTAATACCAGTGGTAGTTAGTGGACTAAAACAAAGCCCCAGTCTAGTTAATACCAGTGGTAGTTAGTGGACTAAAACAAAGCCCCAGTCTAGTTAATACCAGTGGTAGTTAGTGTTAATACCTAGAGCCCCTAAAACAAAGCCCCAGTCTAGTTAATACCAGTGGTAGTTAGTGGACTAAAACAAAGCCCCAGTCTAGTTAATACCAGTGGTAGTTAGTGGACTAAAACAAAGCCCCAGTCTAGTTAATACCAGTGGTAGTTAGTGGACTAAAACAAAGCCCCAGTCTAGTTAATACCAGTGGTAGTTAGTGGACTAAAACAAAGCCCCAGTCTAGTTAATACCAGTGGTAGTTAGTGGACTAAAACAAAGCCCCAGTCTAGTTAATACCAGTGGTAGTTAGTGGACTAAAACAAAGCCCCAGTCTAGTTAATACCAGTGGTAGTTAGTGGACTAAAACAAAGCCCCAGTCTAGTTAATACCAGTGGTAGTTAGTGGACTAAAACAAAGCCCCAGTCTAGTTAATACCAGTGGTAGTTAGTGGACTAAACAAAGCCCCAGTCTAGTTAATACCAGTGGTAGTTAGTGGACTAAAACAAAGCCCCAGTCTAGTTAATACCAGTGGTAGTTAGTGGACTAAAACAAAGCCCCAGTCTAGTTAATACCAGTGGTAGTTAGTGGACTAAAACAAAGCCCCAGTCCCAGTCTGAAACAAAGCCCCAGTCTAGTTAATACCAGTGGTAGTTAGTGGACTAAAACAAAGCCCCAGTCTAGTTAATACCAGTGGTAGTTAGTGGACTAAAACAAAGCCCCAGTCTAGTTAATACCAGTGGTAGTTAGTGGACTAAAACAAAGCCCCAGTCTAGTTAATACCAGTGGTAGTTAGTGGACTAAAACAAAGCCCCAGTCTAGTTAATACCAGTGGTAGTTAGTGGACTAAAACAAAACCCCCAGTCTAGTTAATACCAGTGGTAGTTAGTGGACTAAAACAAAGCCCCAGTCTAGTTAATACCAGTGGTAGTTAGTGGACTAAAACAAAGCCCCAGTCTAGTTAATACCAGTGGTAGTTAGTGGACTAAAACAAAGCCCCAGTCTAGTTAATACCAGTGGTAGTTAGTGGACTAAAACAAAGCCCCAGTCTAGTTAATACCAGTGGTAGTTAGTGGACTAAAACAAAGCCCCAGTCTAGTTAATACCAGTGGTAGTTAGTGGACTAAAACAAAGCCCCAGTCTAGTTAATACCAGTGGTAGTTAGTGGACTAAAACAAAGCCCCAGTCTAGTTAATACCAGTGGTAGTTAGTGGACTAAAACAAAGCCCCAGTCTAGTTAATACCAGTGGTAGTTAGTGGACTAAAACAAAGCCCCCAGTCTAGTTAATACCAGTGGTAGTTAGTGGACTAAAACAAAGCCCCAGTCTAGTTAATACCAGTGGTAGTTAGTGGACTAAAACAAAGCCCCAGTCTAGTTAATACCAGTGGTAGTTAGTGGACTAAAACAAAGCCCCAGTCTAGTTAATACCAGTGGTAGTTAGTGGACTAAAACAAAGCCCCAGTCTAGTTAATACCAGTGGTAGTTAGTGGACTAAAACAAAGCCCCAGTCTAGTTAATACCAGTGGTAGTTAGTGGACTAAAACAAAGCCCCAGTCTAGTTAATACCAGTGGTAGTTAGTGGACTAAAACAAAGCCCCAGTCTAGTTAATACCAGTGGTAGTTAGTGGACTAAAACAAAGCCCCAGTCTAGTTAATACCAGTGGTAGTTAGTGGACTAAAACAAAGCCCCAGTCTAGTTAATACCAGTGGTAGTTAAAACAAAGCCCCAGTGGACAGTGGTAAAACAAAGCCCCAGTCTAGTTAATACCAGTGGTAGTTAGTGGACTAAAACAAAGCCCCAGTCTAGTTAATACCAGTGGTAGTTAGGGGACTAAAACAAAGCCCCAGTCTAGTTAATACCAGTGGTAGTTAGTGGACTAAAACAAAGCCCCAGTCTAGTTAATACCAGTGGTAGTTAGTGGACTAAAACAAAGCCCCAGTCTAGTTAATACCAGTGGTAGTTAGTGGACTAAAACAAAGCCCCAGTCTAGTTAATACCAGTGGTAGTTAGTGGACTAAAACAAAGCCCCAGTCTAGTTAATACCAGTGGTAGTTAGTGGACTAAAACAAAGCCCCAGTCTAGTTAATACCAGTGGTAGTTAGTGGACTAAAACAAAGCCCCAGTCTAGTTAATACCAGTGGTAGTTAGTGGACTAAAACAAAGCCCCAGTCTAGTTAATACCAGTGGTAGTTAGTGGACTAAAACAAAGCCCCAGTCTAGTTAATACCAGTGGTAGTTAGTGGACTAAAACAAGCCCCAGTCTAGTTAATACCAGTGGTAGTTAGTGGACTAAAACAAAGCCCCAGTCTAGTTAATACCAGTGGTAGTTAGTGGACTAAAACAAAGCCCCAGTCTAGTTAATACCAGTGGTAGTTAGTGGACTAAAACAAAGCCCCAGTCTAGTTAATACCAGTGGTAGTTAGTGGACTAAAACAAAGCCCCAGTCTAGTTAATACCAGTGGTAGTTAGTGGACTAAAACAATGCCCCAGTCTAGTTAATACCAGTGGTAGTTAGTGGACTAAAACAAAGCCCCAGTCTAGTTAATACCAGTGGTAGTTAGTGGACTAAAACAAAGCCCCAGTCTAGTTAATACCAGTGGTAGTTAGTGGACTAAAACAAAGCCCCAGTCTAGTTAACTACCAGTTAATACCAGTGGTAGTTAGTGGACTAAAACAAAGCCCCAGTCTAGTTAATACCAGTGGTAGTTAGTGGACTAAAACAAAGCCCCAGTCTAGTTAATACCAGTGGTAGTTAGTGGACTAAAACAAAGCCCCAGCCCCAGTCTAGTTAATACCAGTGGTAGTTAGTGGACTAAAACAAAGCCCCAGTCTAGTTAATACCAGTGGTAGTTAGTGGACTAAAACAAAGCCCCAGTCTAGTTAATACCAGTGGTAGTTAGTGGACTAAAACAAAGCCCCAGTCTAGTTAATACCAGTGGTAGTTAGTGGACTAAAACAAAGCCCCAGTCTAGTTAATACCAGTGGTAGTTAGTGGACTAAAACAAAGCCCCAGTCTAGTTAATACCAGTGGTAGTTAGTGGACTAAAACAAAGCCCCAGTCTAGTTAATACCAGTGGTAGTTAGTGGACTAAAACAAAGCCCCAGTCTAGTTAATACCAGTGGTAGTTAGTGGACTAAAACAAAGCCCCAGTCTAGTTAATACCAGTGGTAGTTAGTGGACTAAAACAAAGCCCCAGTCTAGTTAATACCAGTGGTAGTTAGTGGACTAAAACAAAGCCCCAGTCTAGTTAATACCAGTGGTAGTTAGTGGACTAAAACAAAGCCCCAGTCTAGTTAATACCAGTGGTAGTTAGTGGACTAAAACAAAGCCCCCCAGTCTAGTTAATACCAGTGGTAGTTAGTGGACTAAAACAAAGCCCCAGTCTAGTTAATACCAGTGGTAGTTAGTGGACTAAAACAAAGCCCCAGTCTAGTTAATACCAGTGGTAGTTAGTGGACTAAAACAAAGCCCCAGTCTAGTTAATACCAGTGGTAGTTAGTGGACTAAAACAAAGCCCCAGTCTAGTTAATACCAGTGGTAGTTAGTGGACTAAAACAAAGCCCCAGTCTAGTTAATACCAGTGGTAGTTAGTGGACTAAAACAAAGCCCCAGTCTAGTTAATACCAGTGGTAGTTAGTGGACTAAAACAAAGCCCCAGTCTAGTTAATACCAGTGGTAGTTAGTGGACTAAAACAAAGCCCCAGTCTAGTTAATACCAGTGGTAGTTAGTGGACTAAAACAAAGCCCCAGTCTAGTTAATACCAGTGGTAGTTAGTGGACTAAAACAAAGCCCCAGTCTAGTTAATACCAGTGGTAGTTAGTGGACTAAAACAAAGCCCAGTCTAGTTAATACCAGTGGTAGTTAGTGGACTAAAACAATGCCCCCGTCTAGTTAATACCAGTGGTAGTTAGTGGACTAAAACAAAGCCCCAGTCTAGTTAATACCAGTGGTAGTTAGTGGACTAAAACAAAGCCCCAGTCTAGTTAATACCAGTGGTAGTTAGTGGACTAAAACAAAGCCCCAGTCTAGTTAATACCAGTGGTAGTTAGTGGACTAAAACAAAGCCCCAGTCTAGTTAATACCAGTGGTAGTTAGTGGACTAAAACAAAGCCCCAGTCTAGTTAATACCAGTGGTAGTTAGTGGACTAAAACAAAGCCCCAGTCTAGTTAATACCAGTGGTAGTTAGTGGACTAAAACAAAGCCCCAGTCTAGTTAATACCAGTGGTAGTTAGTGGACTAAAACAAAGCCCCAGTCTAGTTAATACCAGTGGTAGTTAGTGGACTAAAACAAAGCCCCAGTCTAGTTAATACCAGTGGTAGTTAGTGGACTAAAACAAAGCCCCAGTCTAGTTAATACCAGTGGTAGTTAGTGGACTAAAACAAAGCCCCAGTCTAGTTAATACCAGTGGTAGTTAGTGGACTAAAACAAAGCCCCAGTCTAGTTAATACCAGTGGTAGTTAGTGGACTAAAACAAAGCCCCAGTCTAGTTAATACCAGTGGTAGTTAGTGGACTAAAACAAAGCCCCAGTCTAGTTAATACCAGTGGTAGTTAGTGGACTAAAACAAAGCCCCAGTCTAGTTAATACCAGTGGTAGTTAGTGGACTAAAACAAAGCCCCAGTCTAGTTAATACCAGTGGTAGTTAGTGGACTAAAACAAAGCCCCAGTCTAGTTAATACCAGTGGTAGTTAGTGGACTAAAACAAAGCCCCAGTCTAGTTAATACCAGTGGTAGTTAGTGGACTAAAACAAAGCCCCAGTCTAGTTAATACCAGTGGTAGTTAGTGGACTAAAACAAAGCCCCAGTCTAGTTAATACCAGTGGTAGTTAGTGGACTAAAACAAAGCCCCAGTCTAGTTAATACCAGTGGTAGTTAGTGGACTAAAACAAAGCCCCAGTCTAGTTAATACCAGTGGTGGTTAGTGGACTAAAACAAAGCCCCAGTCTAGTTAATACCAGTGGTGGTTAGTGGACTAAAACAAAGCCCCAGTCTAGTTAATACCAGTGGTAGTTAGTGGACTAAAACAAAGCCCCAGTCTAGTTAATACCAGTGGTAGTTAGTGGACTAAAACAAAGCCCCAGTCTAGTTAATACCAGTGGTAGTTAGTGGACTAAAACAAAGCCCCAGTCTAGTTAATACCAGTGGTAGTTAGTGGACTAAAACAAAGCCCCAGTCTAGTTAATACCAGTGGTAGTTAGTGGACTAAAACAAAGCCCCAGTCTAGTTAATACCAGTGGTAGTTAGTGGACTAAAACAAAGCCCCAGTCTGGTAGTTAGTGGACTACCAGTCTAGTAGTTAGTAGTGGACTAAAACAAAGCCCCAGTCTAGTTAATACCAGTGGTAGTTAGTGGACTAAAACAAAGCCCCAGTCTAGTTAATACCAGTGGTAGTTAGTGGACTAAAACAAAGCCCCAGTCTAGTTAATACCAGTGGTAGTTAGTGGACTAAAACAAAGCCCCAGTCTAGTTAATACCAGTGGTAGTTAGTGGACTAAAACAAAGCCCCAGTCTAGTTAATACCAGTGGTAGTTAGTGGACTAAAACAAAGCCCCAGTCTAGTTAATACCAGTGGTAGTTAGTGGACTAAAACAAAGCCCCAGTCTAGTTAATACCAGTGGTAGTTAGTGGACTAAAACAAAGCCCCAGTCTAGTTAATACCAGTGGTAGTTAGTGGACTAAAACAAAGCCCCAGTCTAGTTAATACCAGTGGTAGTTAGTGGACTAAAACAAAGCCCCAGTCTAGTTAATACCAGTGGTAGTTAGTGGACTAAAACAAAGCCCCAGTCTAGTTAATACCAGTGGTAGTTAGTGGACTAAAACAAAGCCCCAGTCTAGTTAATACCAGTGGTAGTTAGTGGACTAAAACAAAGCCCCAGTCTAGTTAATACCAGTGGTAGTTAGTGGACTAAAACAAAGCCCCAGTCTAGTTAATACCAGTGGTAGTTAGTGGACTAAAACAAAGCCCCAGTCTAGTTAATACCAGTGGTAGTTAGTGGACTAAAAAAGCCCCAGTCTAGTTAATACCAGTGGTAGTTAGTGGACTAAAACAAAGCCCCAGTCTAGTTAATACCAGTGGTAGTTAGTGGACTAAAAACAAAGCCCCAGTCTAGTTAATACCAGTGGTAGTTAGTGGACTAAAACAAAGCCCCAGTCTAGTTAATACCAGTGGTAGTTAGTGGACTAAAACAAAGCCCCAGTCTAGTTAATACCAGTGGTAGTTAGTGGACTAAAACAAAGCCCCAGTCTAGTTAATACCAGTGGTAGTTAGTGGACTAAAAACAAAGCCCCAGTCTAGTTAATACCAGTGGTAGTTAGTGGACTAAAACAAAGCCCCAGTCTAGTTAATACCAGTGGTAGTTAGTGGACTAAAACAAAGCCCCAGTCTAGTTAATACCAGTGGTAGTTAGTGGACTAAAACAAAGCCCCAGTCTAGTTAATACCAGTGGTAGTTAGTGGACTAAAACAAAGCCCCAGTCTAGTTAATACCAGTGGTAGTTAGTGGACTAAAACAAAGCCCCAGTCTAGTTAATACCAGTGGTAGTTAGTGGACTAAAACAAAGCCCCAGTCTAGTTAATACCAGTGGAAGTTAGTGGACTAAAACAAAAACAACTAAAACAAAGCCCCAGTCTAGTTAATACCAGTGGTAGTTAGTGGACTAAAACAAAGCCCCAGTCTAGTTAATACCAGTGGTAGTTAGTGGACTAAAACAAAGCCCCAGTCTAGTTAATACCAGTGGTAGTTAGTGGACTAAAACAAAGCCCCAGTCTAGTTAATACCAGTGGTAGTTAGTGGACTAAAACAAAGCCCCAGTCTAGTTAATACCAGTGGTAGTTAGTGGACTAAAACAAAGCCCCAGTCTAGTTAATACCAGTGGTAGTTAGTGGACTAAAACAAAGCCCCAGTCTAGTTAATACCAGTGGTAGTTAGTGGACTAAAACAAAGCCCCAGTCTAGTTAATACCAGTGGTAGTTAGTGGACTAAAACAAAGCTAAAACCAGTCTAGTTAATACCAGTGGTAGTTAGTGGACTAAAACAAAGCCCCAGTCTAGTTAATACCAGTGGTAGTTAGTGGACTAAAACAAGCCCCAGTCTAGTTAATACCAGTGGTAGTTAGTGGACTAAAACAAAGCCCCAGTCTAGTTAATACCAGTGGTAGTTAGTGGACTAAAACAAAGCCCCAGTCTAGTTAATACCAGTGGTAGTTAGTGGACTAAAACAAAGCCCCAGTCTAGTTAATACCAGTGGTAGTTAGTGGACTAAAACAAAGCCCCAGTCTAGTTAATACCAGTGGTAGTTAGTGGACTAAAACAAAGCCCCAGTCTAGTTAATACCAGTGGTAGTTAGTGGACTAAAACAAAGCCCCAGTCTAGTTAATACCAGTGGTAGTTAGTGGACTAAAACAAAGCCCCAGTCTAGTTAATAAGTGGTAGTTAGTGGACTAAAACAAAGCCCCAGTCTAGTTAATACCAGTGGTAGTTAGTGGTCTCAAACAATGCCCCAGTCTAGTTAATACCAGTGGTAGTTAGTGGACTAAAACAAAGCCCCAGTCTAGTTAATACCAGTGGTAGTTAGTGGACTAAAACAAAGCCCCAGTCTAGTTAATACCAGTGGTAGTTAGTGGACTAAAACAAAGCCCCAGTCTAGTTAATACCAGTGGTAGTTAGTGGACTAAAACAAAGCCCCAGTCTAGTTAATACCAGTGGTAGTTAGTGGACTAAAACAAAGCCCCAGTCTAGTTAATACCAGTGGTAGTTAGTGGACTAAAACAAAGCCCCAGTCTAGTTAATACCAGTGGTAGTTAGTGGACTAAAACAAAGCCCCAGTCTAGTTAATACCAGTGGTAGTTAGTGGACTAAAACAAAGCCCCAGTCTAGTTAATACCAGTGGTAGTTAGTGGACTAAAACAAAGCCCCAGTCTAGTTAATACCAGTGGTAGTTAGTGGACTAAAACAAAGCCCCAGTCTAGTTAATACCAGTGGTAGTTAGTGGACTAAAACAAAGCCCCAGTCTAGTTAATACCAGTGGTAGTTAGTGGACTAAAACAAAGCCCCAGTCTAGTTAATACCAGTGGTAGTTAGTGGACTAAAACAAAGCCCCAGTCTAGTTAATACCAGTGGTAGTTAGTGGACTAAAACAAAGCCCCAGTCTGTTAATACCAGTAGTTAGTTAAAACAAAGCCCCAGTGGTACCAGTTAGTGGACTAAAACAAAGCCCCAGTCTAGTTAATACCAGTGGTAGTTAGTGGACTAAAACAAAGCCCCAGTCTAGTTAATACCAGTGGTAGTTAGTGGACTAAAACAAAGCCCCAGTCTAGTTAATACCAGTGGTAGTTAGTGGACTAAAACAAAGCCCCAGTCTAGTTAATACCAGTGGTAGTTAGTGGACTAAAACAAAGCCCCAGTCTAGTTAATACCAGTGGTAGTTAGTGGACTAAAACAAAGCCCCAGTCTAGTTAATACCAGTGGTAGTTAGTGGACTAAAACAAAGCCCCAGTCTAGTTAATACCAGTGGTAGTTAGTGGACTAAAACAAAGCCCCAGTCTAGTTAATACCAGTGGTAGTTAGTGGACTAAAACAAAGCCCCAGTCTAGTTAATACCAGTGGTAGTTAGTGGACTAAAACAAAGCCCCAGTCTAGTTAATACCAGTGGTAGTTAGTGGACTAAAACAAAGCCCCAGTCTAGTTAAAAGACTAAAACCCCAGTCTAGTTAATACCAGTGGTAGTTAGTGGACTAAAACAAAGCCCCAGTCTAGTTAATACCAGTGGTAGTTAGTGGACTAAAACAAAGCCCCAGTCTAGTTAATACCAGTGGTAGTTAGTGGACTAAAACAAAGCCCCAGTCTAGTTAATACCAGTGGTAGTTAGTGGACTAAAACAAACAATGCCCCAGTCTAGTTAATACCAGTGGTAGTTAGTGGACTAAAACAAAGCCCCAGTCTAGTTAATACCAGTGGTAGTTAGTGGACTAAAACAAAGCCCCAGTCTAGTTAATACCAGTGGTAGTTAGTGGACTAAAACAAAGCCCCAGTCTAGTTAATACCAGTGGTAGTTAGTGGACTAAAACAAAGCCCCAGTCTAGTTAATACCAGTGGTAGTTAGTGGACTAAAACAAAGCCCCAGTCTAGTTAATACCAGTGGTAGTTAGTGGACTAAAACAAAGCCCCAGTCTAGTTAATACCAGTGGTAGTTAGTGGACTAAAACAAAGCCCCAGTCTAGTTAATACCAGTGGTAGTTAGTGGACTAAAACAAAGCCCCAGTCTAGTTAATACCAGTGGTAGTTAGTGGACTAAAACAAAGCCCCAGTCTAGTTAATACCAGTGGTAGTTAGTGGACTAAAACAAAGCCCCAGTCTAGTTAATACCAGTGGTAGTTAGTGGACTAAAACAAAGCCCCAGTCTAGTTAATACCAGTGGTAGTTAGTGGACTAAAACAAAGCCCCAGTCTAGTTAATACCAGTGGTAGTTAGTGGACTAAAACAAAGCCCCAGTCTAGTTAATACCAGTGGTAGTTAGTGGACTAAAACAAAGCCCCAGTCTAGTTAATACCAGTGGTAGTTAGTGGACTAAAACAAAGCCCCAGTCTAGTTAATACCAGTGGTAGTTAGTGGACTAAAACAAAGCCCCAGTCTAGTTAATACCAGTGGTAGTTAGTGGACTAAAACAAAGCCCCAGTCTAGTTAATACCAGTGGTAGTTAGTGGACTAAAACAAAGCCCCAGTCTAGTTAATACCAGTGGTAGTTAGTGGACTAAAACAAAGCCCCAGTCTAGTTAATACCAGTGGTAGTTAGTGGACTAAAACAAAGCCCCAGTCTAGTTAATACCAGTGGTAGTTAGTGGACTAAAACAAAGCCCCAGTCTAGTTAATACCAGTGGTAGTTAGTGGACTAAAACAAAGCCCCAGTCTAGTTAATACCAGTGGTAGTTAGTGGACTAAAACAAAGCCCCAGTCTAGTTAATACCAGTGGTAGTTAGTGGACTAAAACAAAGCCCCAGTCTAGTTAATACCAGTGGTAGTTAGTGGACTAAAACAAAGCCCCAGTCTAGTTAATACCAGTGGTAGTTAGTGGACTAAAACAAAGCCCCAGTCTAGTTAATACCAGTGGTAGTTAGTGGACTAAAACAAAGCCCCAGTCTAGTTAATACCAGTGGTAGTTAGTGGACTAAAACAAAGCCCCAGTCTAGTTAATACCAGTGGTAGTTAGTGGACTAAAACAAAGCCCCAGTCTAGTTAATACCAGTGGTAGTTAGTGGACTAAAACAAAGCCCCAGTCTAGTTAATACCAGTGGTAGTTAGTGGACTAAAACAAAGCCCCAGTCTAGTTAATACCAGTGGTAGTTAGTGGACTAAAACAAAAGCCCAGTGGTAGTTAGTGGACTAAAAAAGCCCCAGTCTAGTTAATACCAGTGGTAGTTAGTGGACTAAAACAAAGCCCCAGTCTAGTTAATACCAGTGGTAGTTAGTGGACTAAAACAAAGCCCCAGTCTAGTTAATACCAGTGGTAGTTAGTGGACTAAAACAAAGCCCCAGTCTAGTTAATACCAGTGGTAGTTAGTGGACTAAAACAAAGCCCCAGTCTAGTTAATACCAGTGGTAGTTAGTGGACTAAAACAAAGCCCCAGTCTAGTTAATACCAGTGGTAGTTAGTGGACTAAAACAAAGCCCCAGTCTAGTTAATACCAGTGGTAGTTAGTGGACTAAAACAAAGCCCCAGTCTAGTTAATACCAGTGGTAGTTAGTGGACTAAAACAAAGCCCCAGTCTAGTTAATACCAGTGGTAGTTAGTGGACTAAAACAAAGCCCCAGTCTAGTTAATACCAGTGGTAGTTAGTGGACTAAAACAAAGCCCCAGTCTAGTTAATACCAGTGGTAGTTAGTGGACTAAAACAAAGCCCCAGTCTAGTTAATACCAGTGGTAGTTAGTGGACTAAAACAAAGCCCCAGTCTAGTTAATACCAGTGGTAGTTAGTGGACTAAAACAAAGCCCCAGTCTAGTTAATCTAGTTAATACCAGTGGTAGTTAGTTAGTGGACTAAAACAATGCCCCAGTCTAGTTAATACCAGTGGTAGTTAGTGGACTAAAACAAAGCCCCAGTCTAGTTAATACCAGTGGTAGTTAGTGGACTAAAACAAAGCCCCAGTCTAGTTAATACCAGTGGTAGTTAGTGGACTAAAAAAGCCCCAGTCTAGTTAATACCAGTGGTAGTTAGTGGACTAAAACAAAGCCCCAGTCTAGTTAATACCAGTGGTAGTTAGTGGACTAAAACAAAGCCCCAGTCTAGTTAATACCAGTGGTAGTTAGTGGACTAAAACAAAGCCCCAGTCTAGTTAATACCAGTGGTAGTTAGTGGACTAAAACAAAGCCCCAGTCTAGTTAATACCAGTGGTAGTTAGTGGACTAAAACAAAGCCCCAGTCTAGTTAATACCAGTGGTAGTTAGTGGACTAAAACAAAGCCCCAGTCTAGTTAATACCAGTGGTAGTTAGTGGACTAAAACAAAGCCCCAGTCTAGTTAATACCAGTGGTAGTTAGTGGACTAAAACAAAGCCCCAGTCTAGTTAATACCAGTGGTAGTTAGTGGACTAAAACAAAGCCCCAGTCTAGTTAATACCAGTGGTAGTTAGTGGACTAAAACAAAAGCCCCAGTCTAGTTAATACCAGTGGTAGTTAGTGGACTAAAACAAAGCCCCAGTCTAGTTAATACCAGTGGTAGTTAGTGGACTAAAACAAAGCCCCAGTCTAGTTAATACCAGTGGTAGTTAGTGGACTAAAACAAAGCCCCAGTCTAGTTAATACCAGTGGTAGTTAGTGGACTAAAACAAAGCCCCAGTCTAGTTAATACCAGTGGTAGTTAGTGGACTAAAACAAAGCCCCAGTCTAGTTAATATCTAGTTAATACCAGTGGTAGTTAGTGGACTAAAACAAAGCCCCAGTCTAGTTAATACCAGTGGTAGTTAGTGGACTAAAACAAAGCCCCAGTCTAGTTAATACCAGTGGTAGTTAGTGGACTAAAACAAAGCCCCAGTCTAGTTAATACCAGTGGTAGTTAGTGGACTAAAACAAAGCCCCAGTCTAGTTAATACCAGTGGTAGTTAGTGGACTAAAACAAAGCCCCAGTCTAGTTAATACCAGTGGTAGTTAGTGGACTAAAACAAAGCCCCAGTCTAGTTAATACCAGTGGTAGTTAGTGGACTAAAACAAAGCCCCAGTCTAGTTAATACCAGTGGTAGTTAGTGGACTAAAACAAAGCCCCAGTCTAGTTAATACCAGTGGTAGTTAGTGGACTAAAACAAAGCCCCAGTCTAGTTAATACCAGTGGTAGTTAGTGGACTAAAACAAAGCCCCAGTCTAGTTAATACCAGTGGTAGTTAGTGGACTAAAACAAAGCCCCAGTCTAGTTAATACCAGTGGTAGTTAGTGGACTAAAACAAAGCCCCAGTCTAGTTAATACCAGTGGTAGTTAGTGGACTAAAACAAAGCCCCAGTCTAGTTAATACCAGTGGTAGTTAGTGGACTAAACAAAAGCCCCAGTCTAGTTAAAAACAAAGCCCCAGTCTAGTTAATACCAGTGGTAGTTAGTGGACTAAAACAAAGCCCCAGTCTAGTTAATACCAGTGGTAGTTAGTGGACTAAAACAAAGCCCCAGTCTAGTTAATACCAGTGGTAGTTAGTGGACTAAAACAAAGCCCCAGTCTAGTTAATACCAGTGGTAGTTAGTGGACTAAAACAAAGCCCCAGTCTAGTTAATACCAGTGGTAGTTAGTGGACTAAAACAAAGCCCCAGTCTAGTTAATACCAGTGGTAGTTAGTGGACTAAAACAAAGCCCCAGTCTAGTTAATACCAGTGGTAGGTAGTGGACTAAAACAAAGCCCCAGTCTAGTTAATACCAGTGGTAGTTAGTGGACTAAAACAAAGCCCCAGTCTAGTTAATACCAGTGGTAGTTAGTGGACTAAAACAAAGCCCCAGTCTAGTTATACCAGTGGTAGTTAGTGGACTAAAACAAAGCCCCAGTCTAGTTAATACCAGTGGTAGTTAGTGGACTAAAACAAAGCCCCAGTCTAGTTAATACCAGTGGTAGTTAGTGGACTAAAACAAAGCCCCAGTCTAGTTAATACCAGTGGTAGTTAGTGGACTAAAACAAAGCCCCAGTCTAGTTAATACCAGTGGTAGTTAGTGGACCAAAACAAAGCCCCAGTCTAGTTAATACCAGTGGTAGTTAGTGGACTAAAACAAAGCCCCAGTCTAGTTAATACCAGTGGTAGTTAGTGGACTAAAACAAAGCCCCAGTCTAGTTAATACCAGTGGTAGTTAGTGGACTAAAACAAAGCCCCAGTCTAGTTAATACCAGTGGTAGTTAGTGGACTAAAACAAAGCCCCAGTCTAGTTAATACCAGTGGTAGTTAGTGGACTAAAACAAAGCCCCAGTCTAGTTAATACCAGTGGTAGTTAGTGGACTAAAACAAAGCCCCAGTCTAGTTAATACCAGTGGTAGTTAGTGGACTAAAACAAAGCCCCAGTCTAGTTAATACCAGTGGTAGTTAGTGGACTAAAACAAAGCCCCAGTCTAGTTAATACCAGTGGTAGTTAGTGGACTAAAACAAAGCCCCAGTCTAGTTAATACCAGTGGTAGTTAGTGGACTAAAACAAAGCCCCAGTCTAGTTAATACCAGTGGTAGTTAGTGGACTAAAACAAAGCCCCAGTCTAGTTAATACCAGTGGTAGTTAGTGGACTAAAACAAAGCCCCAGTCTAGTTAATACCAGTGGTAGTTAGTGGACTAAAACAAAGCCCCAGTCTAGTTAATACCAGTGGTAGTTAGTGGACTAAAACAAAGCCCCAGTCTAGTTAATACCAGTGGTAGTTAGTGGACTAAAACAAAGCCCCAGTCTAGTTAATACCAGTGGTAGTTAGTGGACTAAAACAAAGCCCCAGTCTAGTTAATACCAGTGGTAGTTAGTGGACTAAAAAAACAAAGCCCCAGTCTAGTTAATACCAGTGGTAGTTAGTGGACTAAAACAAAGCCCCAGTCTAGTTAATACCAGTGGTAGTTAGTGGACTAAAACAAAGCCCAGTCAGTCTAGTTAATACCAGTGGTAGTTAGTGGACTAAAACAAAGCCCCAGTCTAGTTAATACCAGTGGTAGTTAGTGGACTAAAACAAAGCCCCAGTCTAGTTAATACCAGTGGTAGTTAGTGGACTAAAACAAAGCCCCAGTCTAGTTAATACCAGTGGTAGTTAGTGGACTAAAACAAAGCCCCAGTCTAGTTAATACCAGTGGTAGTTAGTGGACTAAAACAAAGCCCCAGTCTAGTTAATACCAGTGGTAGTTAGTGGACTAAAACAAAGCCCCAGTCTAGTTAATACCAGTGGTAGTTAGTGGACTAAAAACAAAGCCCCAGTCTAGTTAATACCAGTGGTAGTTAGTGGACTAAAACAAAGCCCCAGTCTAGTTAATACCAGTGGTAGTTAGTGGACTAAAACAAAGCCCCAGTCTAGTTAATACCAGTGGTAGTTAGTGGACTAAAACAAAGCCCCAGTCTAGTTAATACCAGTGGTAGTTAGTGGACTAAAACAAAGCCCCAGTCTAGTTAATACCAGTGGTAGTTAGTGGACTAAAACAAAACAAGTTCAAAGCCCCAGTGGTAGTTAGTGGATAAAAACAAAGCAGTCTAGTTAATACCAGTGGTAGTTAGTGGACTAAAACAAAGCCCCAGTCTAGTTAATACCAGTGGTAGTTAGTGGACTAAAACAAAGCCCCAGTCTAGTTAATACCAGTGGTAGTTAGTGGACTAAAACAAAGCCCCAGTCTAGTTAATACCAGTGGTAGTTAGTGGACTAAAACAAAGCCCAGTCTAGTTAATACCAGTGGTAGTTAGTGACTAAAACAAGCCCCAGTCTAGTTAATACCAGTGGTAGTTAGTGGACTAAAACAAAGCCCCAGTCTAGTTAATACCAGTGGTAGTTAGTGGACTAAAACAAAGCCCCAGTCTAGTTAATACCAGTGGTAGTTAGTGGACTAAAACAAAGCCCCAGTCTAGTTAATACCAGTGGTAGTTAGTGGACTAAAACAAAGCCCCAGTCTAGTTAATACCAGTGGTAGTTAGTGGACTAAAACAAAGCCCCAGTCTAGTTAATACCAGTGGTAGTTAGTGGACTAAAACAAAGCCCCAGTCTAGTTAATACCAGTGGTAGTTAGTGGACTAAAACAAAGCCCCAGTCTAGTTAATACCAGTGGTAGTTAGTGGACTAAAACAAAGCCCCAGTCTAGTTAATACCAGTGGTAGTTAGTGGACTAAAACAAAGCCCCAGTCTAGTTAATACCAGTGGTAGTTAGTGGACTAAACAAAGCCCCAGTCTAGTTATACCAGTGGTAGTTAGTGGACTAAAACAAAGCCCCAGTCTAGTTAATACCAGTGGTAGTTAGTGGACTAAAACAAAGCCCCAGTCTAGTTAATACCAGTGGTAGTTAGTGGACTAAAACAAAGCCCAGTCTAGTTAATACCAGTGGTGGTTAGTGGACTAAAACAAAAGCCCCAGTCTAGTTAATACCAGTGGTAGTTAGTGGACTAAAAAACAAAGCCCCAGTCTAGTTAATACCAGTGGTAGTTAGTGGACTAAAACAAAGCCCCAGTCTAGTTAATACCAGTGGTAGTTAGTGGACTAAAACAAAGCCCCAGTCTAGTTAATACCAGTGGTAGTTAGTGGACTAAAACAAAGCCCCAGTCTAGTTAATACCAGTGGTAGTTAGTGGACTAAAACAAAGCCCCAGTCTAGTTAATACCAGTGGTAGTTAGTGGACTAAAACAAAGCCCCAGTCTAGTTAATACCAGTGGTAGTTAGTGGACTAAAACAAAGCCCCAGTCTAGTTAATACCAGTGGTAGTTAGTGGACTAAAACAAAGCCCCAGTCTAGTTAATACCAGTGGTAGTTAGTGGACTAAAACAAAGCCCCAGTCTAGTTAATACCAGTGGTAGTTAGTGGACTAAAACAAAGCCCCAGTCTAGTTAATACCAGTGGTAGTTAGTGGACTAAAACAAAGCCCCAGTCTAGTTAATACCAGTGGTAGTTAGTGGACTAAAACAAAGCCCCAGTCTAGTTAATACCAGTTAGTGGACTAAAACAAAGCCCCAGTCTAGTTAATACCAGTGGTAGTTAGTGGCCCCAGTCTAAAACAATGCCCCAGTCTAGTTAATACCAGTGGTAGTTAGTGGACTAAAACAAAGCCCCAGTCTAGTTAATACCAGTGGTAGTTAGTGGACTAAAACAAAGCCCCAGTCTAGTTAATACCAGTGGTAGTTAGTGGACTAAAACAAAGCCCCAGTCTAGTTAATACCAGTGGTAGTTAGTGACTAAAACAAAGCCCCAGTCTAGTTAATACCAGTGGTAGTTAGTGGACTAAAACAAAGCCCCAGTCTAGTTAATACCAGTGGTAGTTAGTGGACTAAAACAAAGCCCCAGTCTAGTTAATACCAGTGGTAGTTAGTGGACTGAAACAAAGCCCCAGTCTAGTTAATACCAGTGGTAGTTAGTGGACTAAAACAAAGCCCCAGTCTAGTTAATACCAGTGGTAGTTAGTGGACTAAAACAAAGCCCCAGTCTAGTTAATACCAGTGGTAGTTAGTGGACTAAAACAAAGCCCCAGTCTAGTTAATACCAGTGGTAGTTAGTGGACTAAAACAAAGCCCCAGTCTAGTTAATACCAGTGGTAGTTAGTGGACTAAAACAGCCCAGTCCTGACTAAAACAAAGCCCCAGTCTAGTTAATACCAGTGGTAGTTAGTGGACTAAAACAAAGCCCCAGTCTAGTTAATACCAGTGGTAGTTAGTGGACTAAAACAAATGCCCCAGTCTAGTTAATACCAGTGGTAGTTAGTGGACTAAAACAAAGCCCCAGTCTAGTTAATACCAGTGGTAGTTAGTGGACTAAAACAAAGCCCCAGTCTAGTTAATACCAGTGGTAGTTAGTGGACTAAAACAAAGCCCCAGTCTAGTTAATACCAGTGGTAGTTAGTGGACTAAAACAAAGCCCCAGTCTAGTTAATACCAGTGGTAGTTAGTGGACTAAAACAAAGCCCCAGTCTAGTTAATACCAGTGGTAGTTAGTGGACTAAAACAAAGCCCCAGTATAGTTAATACCAGTGGTAGTGGACTAAAACAAAGCCCCAGTCTAGTTAATACCAGTGGTAGTTAGTGGACTAAAACAAAGCCCCAGTCTAGTTAATACCAGTGGTAGTTAGTGGACTAAAACAAAGCCCCAGTCTAGTTAATACCAGTGGTAGTTAGTGACCAAAACAAAGCCCCAGTCTAGTTAATACCAGTGGTAGTTAGTGGACTAAAACAAAGCCCCAGTCTAGTTAATACCAGTGGTAGTTAGTGGACTAAAACAAAGCCCCAGTCTAGTTAATACCAGTGGTAGTTAGTGGACTAAAACAAAGCCCCAGTCTAGTTAATACCAGTGGTAGGTAGTGGACTAAAACAAAGCCCCAGTCTGCCGTGCCAATATATCCTCCAAACTACGGCTTCGAGGGCATTATCAGTTTTCTACAACGGTTTACCAACATATTAAAATAATCATTGACATATTGTCATTATGACCTGCACTGAGGCTAGGAAACACTGTCACCACCAATAAATCCACGATAATCGAGAATTTCAATAAGCATTTCTCTACGGCTGGCCATGCATTCCTCCTGGCTACCCCAACCCCGGCCAACAGCCCCCCCCCCCCCCCCCCACCTGCAGCTACGTGCCCAAGCCTCCCCAGCTTCTCCATCAATCAAATCCAGATAGCAGATGTTCGGAAAGTACTGCAAAACCTGGACCCGTACAAATCAGCTGGGCTACACAATTTGGACCCTCTCTTTCTAAAATTATCCGCCGCCATTGTTGCAACCCAGTCTGTTCAACCTCTCTTTCGTATCGTCCGAGATCCCTAAAGATTGGGATGGATATTAACAGTTTGGGTCTAGACCAGGGGTGTCAAAGTCAAATGGACGGAGGGCCAAATAAAAAAATCAGCTACAAGACGAGGGCCGGACTGTTCGAATGTTCATTGAAACATTTTTAAATGACGCATATAGTCTAGTGAACCTAATTGAACCTACTGAAAACCTAACAAATATATTACAATATGATCAGATAAATAAAGCAATATTTTCTTATGGCTCTGTCAGTAATCTTTAATTTTCAACAGACACAAAAGACAAATTTCCTTTATATAAATATCCCCATAACATGAACATTAAATGAAAGAAACCGGTATTCAAGGCACCATCAGTAGACTATATTTTCTATTTTTAGCAAAAGTGGGCTAAATTTACTTCAAAGAAAAAACAATAATAGCAATTTTCTATCATCCACTCAACTGAAATATTTTTAAAATATAATTGGATTGAAATACAAAAAATAAAGTGCAAAATCTATTAATCAAAAAACAACACTTTGTTTAAGGAGAAGTAACATGCAGTGAAAACAAATATTAAATTTTAACTTTTAAACTTGAACTGAGTAAAAACTCTAAATATGTGATTGCACAGTAATGTTCACTTGTTTGAGGTTGAGGGTGATACTTGGTGGTGTCCCATCTTTTCCACAAGTTCATCAATGTTCGGGGTAAGGCTCTGAGCTGAAGAAATCCTCAGAATTGAGTGGAGGTGTTCAGCAGTAAGTCGACTTCTGTGTGATGTTTTGTTCAGGTTCATCAAAGAAAACAGTTGTTCACACAGGTATGTGCTGCCAAAACATAGACAACGTTTGAGCAGCCTGGATGCGCAGCTGGGGCATTGTGCCGGGAGGAAACGGGCGAACTCCGCAGCACCACTGCCGCATATTTTGCCCTCAGTGCATCATTGCATTGAGGTCAATCAACTCCATTTGGAGGTTTGGTGGTGAGCTTTCCACGTCAACAGCAAATGGGTTACCGAGCAGTTCCAACCTGCTTGTTTGTGCTTCAAAGTCAGCAAATCGGCGTCGAAAGTCAGCGGCAAGCATACCTATTTTATCAGCCAACTGTGTGCTCGGGACGCACTGGTAGAGAGCTTCTCTTTCATGGTCTGGCAGCTGGGAAAGTGGCTCAAATTTTCTTTCCGCATCTCGTCTCCACAGAGTCAGTTTGGTTTAAATGCCTTCACTGTACTGTACATATCAGAGATGACACGATCCCGACCCTGCAGCTGCAAGTTTATTGCATTCAGATGACTCGTAATGTCACACAGAAAAAGCCATTTCACACAGAAACATTTCGTCTCGGAGTTGTGTTGTGTCTTTCCCTTTGCTGTCCAAGAACAGACAAATCTCCTCACGAGCTAAAACATCTTTGAAGCACCTTTCCCTGGCTTAGCCATCGCACCTCTGTGTGATAAGGCAAATCACCATGCTCCGTTTCTAACTCCGTCAGGAAATGCCTTGAACTGGCGGTGATTCAAACCTTTGGCTCTGATAAAGTTAACTGTGCGCGTGATGATGCTCATTACATGCTCCATTTTCAAGGCTTTACCGCACAACGCTTCCTGGTGTATGATACAATGATAAGCTGTCAGCTCACCTGTCGCGATTTTCCTCTTGCATCTTTTCCCGTATCTTCGCACCAGTCCCCTCCTGTGTCCACATCGCAGGTGCTCCGTCGATTGTCAAACCCACGAGTTTTTCCCAAGGCAGCTCCATCTCATTTACACATCTTGACACCTCTTCATACAAATCATGCCCGTAGTTGTGCCATGCATAGGACGTAAAGCCAAAAACTCCTCTGGCACGCTTAGGTTGGAGTCCCTCCGCGGATGAAAATTGACAACTGGGCAATGTCAGAAATGTCGGTGCTCTCATCCACAGCCAAGGAATATGCAATAAAATCTTTTCCCTTTTTCACAAGCTGCTCTTTTAGATTGATGGACAACTGGTCTACTCTCTCGGCAATGGTGTTTCTGCTCAGACTCACATTTAAAAAGAGTTGCCTTTTTTTCAAGCAAACTTCCGTCCACAAACTTTAATCATGCAGTTTTTGATGAAATCCCCTCCGTAAATGCCGGGCTGATTTAGCGATCTCTTCTGCCAAAATTAAACTGGCCTTGACAGCAGCCTGGCCTTGTGATTTGCTTTTTTGAACAGAGCCTGTCGAGATTTGAGGCCTCGTTTTAATTCCTCTGCCTTTGTAGCCTTTGTTCCATGTCCATATTCTTGTTTTTGTCCGCGTGTTTCGTTTCATAATGTCGTCTCCAGATTATACTCTTTCAGTACCGCCACACTTTCTCCACACAGAAAGACACACAGGTTTTCCAGCTACCTTCGTGAACATATACTCCGACTCCCCACCTTGTTTGAAACCCCGGTTCTCAGTATCCACCTTCCGTTTTGCCATTTTTGATGGGTATCTGAAATTAATTTTACTGTGATGCTGACGACTGCTGTGCCAATAAATATTGAAATGAAGCAGCCTACTGCTTTCAAAAGTCGTCACCTTTGCATTGTGGGAAATGTAGTATTGGTGCGTGTAAAAGATTCTGCGGGCTGCCGGCTTGCTGCGGGCCGGTTCTAATAATAAATCAAGATCATCCCAGGGGCCGTAAAACCTTCTTTGCGGGTCGGATGTGGCCCGCGGGGCTTGACTCTGACATATGT